>NC_061121.1:124362848-124527288 GCF_002878395.1 Capsicum annuum | reverse complement strand
CCTCTCTAAAACAAAAGTTAGATAAAAACCGCATACCGCGATCTGAGAGGATAGAAATAGGTACCTCATGCAACTTCACAATCTCCTGGAGGTACAACCTTGCATAATTCTCTGCCAAAAAATTGGTCTTCACAGGCGAGAAATGAAAAGACTTTGTCATTTTATCCATGATAACCCAAACCTAATCAAATTGATTTCGAGACGGAGGAAGATAAGTAATGAAATCCATGTTGATCAATTCCTATTTCCTTACAGGAAACTCAATCTCTTGATAAAATCCTCCGAGCCTCCGGTGCTTAACTTTTATTTGTTGGCACGCGATGCACTGAGCCACAAAACTAGCTATGTCCCGCTTCATATTGTTCCACCAATACATCTCCTTAAGGTCATGACATATTTTTAGCGAATCAGGATGAATAACATAATGTGACTCATGCGCCTCAGCCAAGCTCCTCTTTTGAAAACCACTTATGTCGGGAATACATAACCTCTCTTGGTACCGTAAGTTACTATCACCACTAATCTCAAAGGCCATCAACTTTTTCCCACCTACATAACCCTCAATCTTTATCAAAATAGGATCTAACACTTGTTTCTCCTTTATTTCACTACAAAGAGACGACTGTGCCACCTTTTGTACAAACACCACTATTCTCAAAGTCCAAGAGGCAAACTCTAAGGTTAGACAAATGGTGAATATCCCTTACCAATTCTCACTTATCCTTTTTCTCATAAGCTAGACTCCCTATGGATAACCTGATAAGTGCATCAACAACTATGTTAGCCTTAACTGGATGGTAGTGAAGGCCTATGTCATAATCCTTGAGCAACACAAGCTATCTCCTCTGCCTGAGGTTAAGCTCTTTCTAAGTAAACACATATTGTAGGCTCTTATGATTTGAAAAGATATCCACACAAACTCCATACAAATAGTGATGCTAGATATTCAATGAGAACACCACAACTAAAAGCTCTAAGTCATGAGTCGGATAATTCTTCTCATGCACCTTCAATTGTCTAGAGGCATAAGATATCACCTTGCCCTGCTGTATCAAGACACAACCAAGCCCCACAAGGGATGCATCACAATAGACCACAAACCCATCAGTGCCTTTAGGCAAAGTTAAGACAGGAGCCAAAGTTAGCTTATTCTTTAGCTCTTCAAAACTACCCTCACAAGCATCTGATCACAAGAATTTCACCTTCTTCTGAGTTAACTTAGTTAATAGGGCTGCTATAGAAGAAAAAAATTCCACAAACCTTCTATAGTAACTATCTAAACCCAAGAAGCTCTAAATATCTATTGAAGTTATGGGTCTAGGCCACTTCTTCACCACTGTAACTTTCTGCAGATCCACTATAATCCCTTCACTAGAAATAATATGACCCAGAAAAGTGACAACGTTCAACCAGAATTCACATTTCAAAAATTTGGCATACAATGGATGCTATTTTAGGATCTGCAATACAATGTAGAGGTGATCAGCATAATCCACCTCACTCTTATAATACATAAAATACCATCTATGAAAACAATGAAGAACAAATCTAGAAACTGATGGAAGACTCTATTCATCAAATCCATGAATGCCGCTAGGGTATTGGTCAACCAAAAATACATAACCAGAAACTCCAAATTCCTATACCGAGTATGAAAGGCAGTCTTAAGGATATCCACCTCCCTAATCTTTAACTGGTGATACCCGACTTGTAGGTTAATCTTGGAGAAAAATTTATCACTTTGTAGCTAATCAAATAAATAATCTATCCTTGAAAGAAGATACTTATTCTTTACCATCATCTTATTCAACTGCCAGTAATCAATGCATATTCGAAGGGAACCATCCTTTTTACGCACGTATAACACCGATGTACCCCATAGGGACATACTAAAATGGATAAAACCCTTGTCTAAAAGATCCTTTAGTTGATCCTTCAACTCCTTCAACTCAGCTGGAGCCATTCTATAGAGAGGAATAGAAATAGGATGAGAGTATAGAATAAGATCAATCCCAAACTCAATAAGCCTATCAGGAGGGACACCAATAAGGTCATCAGGGAAGGCCTCAGGAAATTCATTAACTACTAGGACAAAATGTAAAGAAGGACCCTCCGAGTTAGAATCTTTATCCTAGACCAACTGATAGAGATAACCTTTTGAGATTAATCTCTGATCTCTAAGATATGATATAAACTTCTTTTAAGGAGATAGGGAATCACTCTCTCACTAAATAACTAGCTCATAATAGAATTTAAAGACAGCCTTATGGGTTCGACAGTCTAAAGAATCATAGCATAAGTGTAACCAATACATCCCCAATATGATATCAAAATCAACAATGTCTAATTCAAACAGATCCACCAAATTCTCCAGACCACCCACAGATACCACACAACTCTTATAGACTCTTCTAGACACCACTGAGTCACCTACTGGGAGAGAAATAGAAAAAGGTATGAAACACACTCGGGATAGATACCAAAATGTAAAGCCATAAATGGGGTCACATAAGAGGAGCAGACCTCAGATCAAGAAAATAGTACACATCATGGGAAAAGAGTCTCAATAGACTAGTCACAACATCATGTTATGCCTCAGACTCCTAAAGGGTAGTAAGAGCATAAATACAGTTCGGACAAGTGCTAAAACTATATGGTGCAACTTTGGTGTTGGAGCTGATGAAGGGGCTACTGGAACCTTATTTTCCCCTGAAGCAACCTTGGCCACTAGAGAGCTTCTAACCATATGCCTTGGATGACCACAGTTGAAGAACTTGTCCTTTTCTTTATTACAGTAAACCCGACTATAATCGACCATAAAATCTATGGGGAGGATATGATGGAGCTGACTGTGCCCCGTTATCCTATGTCTGGGCACCCAGTTCCCTAAAATTATCACCATCTTAGAAATACCTGTCACTTGACGGCTTTGGGTAGGGAGCACTAACCAACCAGTAAGACCCATAATTGCCCTACTTCTTTTTGGGCCACTTTCTACCATCCCTGACACTATCTTGTTGGCCACCATCCGACTAAAAAAAATATAAACTTCATGATCTATCTCTCCCCTATCTTAACCTGCTTCTTCTTCTCTTTCTCTACCTACTATATATACATAATAAATCTGGAGATATCCATGGCCTTGTTAAAAAAGGTAGCCTTACTCTGCAAAATCAAGTCACAAGACAACTCAAAAGCAAACTTCCTCATTTTTGCCCTCATTCTAGAAACTAACTCCAAAGCATACTGAGATAACTAGTGAAAATTTAACTCCTTGACTGGCATCTTACCTAGCTTCAGATTAATAAAATATTCCTTATTTACTTCCCTCAACTCTTGAGGAAAGAAGTGGTTCAGGAATGTATTAGAAAAATCCTCCCACAAGGCTAACTCAGCATCGTCACCCCTTGACTAACCCCATTTCTTATACCACTGGTACGCCACATCTTTCAGCTAGTAGGTGGCGAACTCTACGACCTCTATATTTGTGACATGCATAACATAAAAGATATTTTCCATCTAATGTTGAAAACCTTGATGATCCTTCTCTACCTTAGCACTGATAAAGGTTGGAGGATTCAATGGCCAACCCTTGTGGCCTCAGTAGATGGAGTAACAGAAGTACCATGCTCAGCCTAAGAAGCTACCAGTTGTGACAACATATGGATAGACTGACAGAACTTAACATTTGTTATATTATCTTGAGGGGCTCGAGAAGGAAAGGAGGAAACTAGTGGAACTCCTAGAGGGAAATTAGGAATGGACCCCTAGACTGAGTCTAAACCCTATAAGTAGTATGAGTACTATCAAATATTGTCCTCAGGTAAGACAATGGAGTTTTCATAAGCTTTAAATCTTTGAGAAGGTATGATATAAAAAGAAAACAAATGGGAATTAGAGGAGAATTCAAGACCTTAGACTCTATAACTCGAAAACATAACATAAGAAAGAGAAATATTTATAAATGCCTCATAGCCTCTTACCTATGAGTGTGGTGTGTTACTTACCCTTAAAAGAGACTCTACTCGACACGACTTTGTTGGAATCTCAATTAACCGTGAGCCTAAGGCTCTGATACCAATCTTACATGACCTAATCCAGGTCTTAGTCATGTCAGGCATCTCAAGTCCAACTAGGATTGGAGACCACCTTTGATACCCAACCATAACTGCCCTGCACCCTATGTCCGATAAATTTTGAATGTATAACAAGATAAAATAATAATAGTTTAAGGACATTAAATAAACTCTATAATCCAAAATCCAACAACCTCAACAAATTATCAAATAGGTGTAAACCTCAATGCCAATACTACTACTAAGGCTGACACCAGTACCGACATCGCCCATGCCTATAGTAGTCTGACAAAGACTCTAACTCGAATCAATAACATCCGATCAAGATATTTCCCCGACTATATCAAAAACCAAACCAAGGAAATAATAAAAATAAAAAAGGTCCATAGTATAAAATAGAGCCTTCTAGAGTATGGAAGCTCACCACTTTAGTCTAACTCAAAGTTGTCCTGAAATCCAAGTCACTAAGATGAAGAAATGGTAGTATGGTCAGTTCCTGCATCGAGTTAGGATACAGTGCCTAAAGATGGTTACCAGAGTGAATGCTAGCATGTACTCAAAGATACGATAAAATAATGCCAGTAATTCAAACCCAAAGTAAGTAACCATATGTAATCACATATATATACATATATACCATGACAAGATAGGGAACCGAAGTTATTATGCATTTAAAACCTTTGTCTGGGCTATATAGGTTTGCTATCCTAAAACCACCCACGGGCTATATAGGATCAGCTCCCTCTTCTGAAAGGGCCCCAATTTGTGTTACTCACACACTTGAAGTGAATAACCTGAGATGAATATTACATCTCCCAAAAAGTAAAGTGTGACATCATGCACATGGTCATCATGACCAAACCTCACAACGTCATACATGAGTTTCTAGTATTGGTTCCCCTAGGACCTCTGCATTCAATGGCTTTAATACACCCCCTTTAAGCCCATATTAAAACCATTTACCAAAGAGTATTTAAATTAGGCATTAACCATTGTATCATCATACCAAAATTAGAGCTTGTAAGTCTATCCTTTTATGCATACCAAAGCCATTAAACCAAGTTGACTCCAAAGTTTCCAATTAAACCAAGACCATGGCCATCAAGTCCTTTCCAAACCACAAAAAACCAACAAAACCAATTTAAGTTCCATTACCTATTATGCAATTCAAAAATTTCAAGAATAGTCACACCATGTGACAAAAATCATTCTCATTGGCATTTTAACAAATAGGTTGGGCGCACATAAGTTTCAAAATCTTAACCAAGTAATTTTGACAATCCATAATACCCCCAAACCTATGTACCATTAACATGCATCCCACAATATCAAAATAATACTAAAAGCATAAAAGAAAAGATAATTAAACCATGAGTTACATTATTCAACCATAAACATCCAAAACCCCTAACCATTATTTCAAGTCATAACAATATCATGAAAATCATACATTAGAACACATACACTTTGTAAAATAATAATAATAAGGGAGGAGTAGCATACCTTAGACACCAAGGAAGAACGAGATAATCTCTCTTGAAAACCCCTAATTGATTGTCTTGAAGAAACCCTAGCCTCTTGCTTGAATAGAGAGTTTGAGAAATTTTAGAGTGTTTGATTGGGAATAATAGTTTAATAAAGTCCTAAAATGTTTTTTATGTCATGGTATCTAAAAAATTTAAAGAGGGAAATGTTCGGAATACCCCAACTTAAAATTGTAAAAATACCGTAGGTGGTTACGAGTCAACCCCATGACTCGAGACCACACCATATGATCGTACAATCGAGTCATCACCAAGGTAGTGAGTTGGACACCCACACATTATCCACCATATGAATCCATTTCCCTCACTCATGAATAGACCATATGACTCGTATGTTGAAGTCATACCCAAGATAGAATTCAAAGGGATAGATACTGGACAATATACGACTTCATATAGTGACTTATGAACTATCCTTACAGCTCATAGTGATCCACTCGTACTTAGAGCTAATTAAAGCCACTAAGTTTCTGATTAAGTGAAGGACCACCCTAACGACTCGTCACCACACTTAACGACCCGTACTATAAAATCGTAACTACAACTAAAACCCAACCACCATCACTAGACACCTTACGAGTTGGGTCTCCTGACTTATACCCACATCATACAACTCGTATGATGAGTCATTACATGAATAGTGAGCTCAAAGCTCAAGAAATTTTCAAGGGCCAAACCCTGGGTGTTTCAAGTATGTGTTTGTATTTATGAATGACTATAAAAGATTCACCAGATAATGTTCTTGAGAACAAAGGATGAAAACAATGAAGTTCTAGTTACTTTTGCCATGCAAATTCAAATGAAGCTAAATTAGAAAATTACTCAATTTAGATTTGATCATAGAACTAAGTTGGAGAACTCCTAAGTTGCAGGATTTTGTGTTGAAAATAAAATCAGTTATAACTTATCTAATCCAAGGACTCCTCAACAAAATAGAGTTGGTGAAAGAAAGAACAGAACCCTCATAGAGATTGTTAGGACTATGCTAATTGATACTAGTCTTTTAAAAACTTTTTGTCTAAAGCTGTAAATACCGCTTGCAATGTGATAAATAGGTGCTTGATAAGATCACTCCTAAAAAAGACCTCATATGAGCGTGTGTTCAATAGAAAGCCTAGTATTGACTACATTAGGCCTTTTGGGTGCAAATATTTGTTCTAAATAATTGGAAGAATGATCTAGGGAAGTTTGACTCTAAAAGTAATGAAGCAGTATTTGTTAGATATTTCTAAAAAACCAAAGCACATAGAGTTTTAAACATATGAACTCTGCATATTGAAGAAAGTGTATATGTGATATTTGATGAGAAGAGTGATAATGAATCCAGTTGATGGTAAAGATTTAAAAATTAAAGAACTCATTCCTATTCAAAGGGATGATATTGCTAAAGATAATGGTCAAGAACTAAATAATGCATATGAGAATGATGAAAGTAATGGTGATCTAGGATCACAGTCATAGAACCCAACTCTAGTTGAAGAATAATAAGAAGGGTTTAGTAAAAATTCACAAGGACCTGGTCCTAGTGGAACTAATCTCAGAAGGTCAAACTGGAGGCACAAATCTTCTCATCTACTTAAGAATCTATCTACTCCTTTGGAATCTGGAGTCCAAACAAGCTCTCAAGCTAGGAATTTCATGTCATTTCAGCATTTTTGTCCCAAATTGAGCCTAAAAATATGAAGGAATATCTGAAAGATGCTAACTGGATCAATGCAATGTAGGAGAAGCTTCAAAAATTTGAAAGAAGTAAAGTCTGGCACTTGGTCCCCGAACCTGTTGATAGAACAATTATTGGGACTAAATGGATTTGCAAAAAAAAAAAAGGATGAACAAAGGACTATCAACAGAAATAAAGCAAAGCTGGTTATTTAAGGCTATAACTAGCAGGAAGGACTTGATTATGATGAGACATTTTCCCCTATAGCAAGGATATAGGCTATCAGGATTCTTATTGCTTTTACTTTCTATATAGGGTCCAAACTCTTTCAAATGGATATCAAAAGTGCTTTTCTAAATGGAAACTTGAAGGAAAAAGTCTATGTTAAACAACCTCCAGGTTTTGAAGATGTAGATTTTCCTCATCATATACTCAAATTGGACAACGCTCTCTATGGGTTGAAGCAAGCACCTAGGGCTTGGTATGAGATACTTTCAAAGTTTTTTTTTGGAAAATGGCTTTAAAACAGAAAAAAATGACAATAGTCTCTTTTTAAAGTCAAGAGGTAGCAACTTATTAATTCTTAAGATATATGTTGATGATATAATCTTTGGAGATACTTCTAAATACCTATATTAAAAGTTTGAAAAGATAATAAAGAGTGAATTTGAAATAAGCATGATGGGTGAGCTGAGTTTCTTCCCAGGTTTGTAGATCAAGCAAACTTCTCAAGGGACAATGATCTGTCAAGAAAAGTATATCAAGGAGCTTCTAAAAAAATACAACATGGTAGATTCCAAGACAATTGAAAATCCATTTAGAACGAATTCCAAAATGGACAATAATGAATTTGGTCCCTCCGTTAATGAGTCCATGTATAGAGGTATTATTGGATCCTAAATATATCTCACTACAAGTAGGACAGATATTGTGTTTAGTATGGGAATGTGTGCAAGACTTCAGGCCTTTCCTAAGGAGTCTCATTTGAAAGCTGCAAAAAGAATTCTCAGGTTTTTGAAAGGTACAGAGGACCTGGTCCTGTACTATCCTTCTGGGAAAACTTTGATCTAGTAGGGTATGTTGATTTTGGATATCTGATGGATACAAAAAGTACCTTGGGAATGGCTCATTTTATGGGTTCTTCCTTAATCTTCTGGGGTTCTAAGAAGTAGAATTTAGTTGTTGTATCTACTACTGAAGTTGAGTATATTGCTGAAGCTTCTTGTTGTGCTCAATTATTATGGGTCAAATAACAACTAAAGGACTTTGGGATTGTCTCAGACACTATCCCTCTGATAAGTGATAACACAAGTGCTCTCAACATGGCTAAGAATCTAGTGCAACATAAGAGAACCAAGCATATTGATGTGAGACCACTTTTTGAGAAACAATATTGAGAAGGGAGCTATATGCATGATATTTTACAAAACTAAAGATCAAATAACAATCATCTTCACTAAAGTTATTCAAAAGGAAAATTTTGTGAAGAACAGGTTGAGGCTGGGGTTGATCAAAATAACCTGACCTACAAGATGTGTTAGTTTTCTCCCTAAAAGTAGCTATGATCAGGAGACAGGTATCCTTAATAAAGTATGTACTTGTTGGTCTAACTCAATACCATACACTTGCAGGCATACACCCATGAAAACAACTTTAGAGGAGGAAAGATGTGATATGCACAAAGTTGAGGAGTCACTCAAGAAAGAGATGGACCTGATTCTATCTCTTAGATTAGTATCGTGAATGTACATTACTTTTTGTTCAATAAAAAAAATATCTTCTTTCTTTCTATGTCAGAACTTTGTCTTATCCTAAAATGAAAGATAAGTTACGCCAAAATTGAAATTGATCACCTCTCATTCTTTCAAAAAGCCCTTTCTTATGCTTATTCATTCCCTTAAATATTATTATCCCCAAACCCTCTCTTTTCAAAAGAAAAAATCCAGCCATTAATAGCACTCCTATAATAAGGATTTCTAAATGGCTGTTAATTCATAATTCTCATGTCTTTCAAAGGACTTTGAACATAGAATATATAAAAATTCTCTCTCAAACCTTCCTAAAAACCACCTTTTTTCTTCAATCCTTCCAAAGCCAAACTCCTTCGCCACTCAACTTGTTAATGAAAATTTATCCCTGAATTTTCATAACCTTTCAGGTAGTATATTGATGGATGATGTTTGGGTTGCTAAAAATCTCATCTTACTGTCAAATAGCCCAAGAAAGAGTGTGGTTGGTCCTAAGAAACAAAATGTCAGTAAAATGACTAGAATCCAGGATAGAAGTTTAGAAGTTCTACTGAAAAGCAGCTAACTTCTGAAGTATCTAGTCCTAAGAAGAGGAAAATTAATGAAGGAAAATCCATTAGTGTTTCTAAAAAGGGAAAAATAGAGAAAGAAGGAAATATTGTGTCTAAATAAGTGCAAAATAGGTTCTTGAGAAATCAAAAGGTGCTAACTGGAAGGATCTTTAACTCAAGTATATTAACTAAACAAGGTATGATGGAATTAGTTGATCTTGTTAAACATCAAAGATGGCTCCATCTTATGGAAGGAACCATTCCCATAGACTTTGATGAGGTAGTTAAGGAATTCTATTCCATATTGGATTTTTCTAAAGACAAATTAAAGATGACTACTGTAGTTCAAGGGAAGAAGTTGAATCTTGATACTGAATTACTTTGAAAATTTTTGGATGTTCTTATCAGTGGTGTGAGGTCTGTCTCAAAATAACATCCCTCAATAGTGTTGATGGCTAATTCATCAAAGGTTAACGGAAAATTTGTGGCTTCAGTAAATAGGAAATCACTCAAAAGTGAGTTACAATTAATCTTTTATTTGGTTAACAAAGTGATTCTGCCTAGATCACAAAAGAGGAACATTACTTCAACTACTAATTTGTATGTGATGGAGTGTCTTAGTAGTTTTTGTTCATTAGATTACCTGCTTCAATGATGGAGCACATACAGAAAGTTATTCATTAAAAAAAATAGAAAACATGGCATGCCTTATAGATATTTGTTGAATAAAGTGTTTGATTATTTTGGTATTATCTATGAAAATAGAACTCCTGGAACTGTGATACAACTATTTTGTATGAAGACTCTGATGAAAACTAGGTGTGTGGAAAAGAAATCTGGTAATATCTCTTAAGAGGAGCTCAGTAATGAAATAGAGAAATTGAATCTCAATTCAACTGCTAAAAATGCAGATACCAAAAAATTGCAAATGATAATTCAACATCTTTCTAATAAGGAACCAAGTGTCTCTAAAGATCTTAGAACTAAGAATGCTAAACTAAAGAAGAGGGTTTTCACCCTAATTGATGTGGTTTTTAGCTTGACATAGAGATAAGGCATCTAACTAAGGAATTATTAGATTGTTATGCTACAGAAAATAATAACATGGTGCTAATTCTTCAAAACCTTTTCCCAAGTCCTTCACCTATTTAAATTTTCTTGAATACCTTGGCTTTTTCTCTAGAACATTTAAATTATGCACTAAAATAGTACTTATCTCTTACATATGAATAAATCTTTGATTGTTTGTCTCATCTGTCTCTTCTTTATTTTAAAATTGTCCTTCATGTTAGTGTTGTCCCAATGGCCATGAGTTAACTAACTTGTTCTTATTTTACTTCTATTTTATTGTTATAGCTTTTCAATGATTCCAAAAGGGGGAATACTGAATTTAGGGACCAGGTACCAGGTGCATATGTGTTAAATATTGGTGATATGATGGCATATTAATAGGGGAAGAATATTGGTGAATGGAATATTTACAGGGGAAAATATTGGTGAAACATGATGGAGTATTGATATGGGGAAGCATGATACATAATGATAGGGGGAACATTCATCTATAGTAGGGGTAATCAATTTGAGTAAATAAGAAGAATGAACATTGATGCTCAAAAATCTGTGGTTGGTTTGTCATCATAAAAAAAAGGGAAAAATTTCTATATCTTATTTTGATGATGATCAACTAATATCGAGGGGCTAAGTCCCTGTATCATATTGAGTTCAGTACAGCTGTCACTATCATGTGAAGTTTTGTCTAATTAGTTTAACAAACTGCGTATGTGAGATTGTACCTTTAAGGACACTTAGACCATTCTTATTTCTACCCTAATTATTATCCATCTATAAATAGAAAAGAATGCTCCTTAATTCACCAGTTTTTGCAATTAGATTGTTCAAGAGAGAAATTGACGAAAACTCAAATATTGCTCAAGTCCAAATTTTTTATGTTTTGAGAGAGGTTGTGTTCTTGAGTCAATTATTGATCTTTAATTGAATTACTTTTGTTATAAGAGTAATGCATTTTCTTTTTGTTCTTGAGAGTGCTTAGGTAGAGTTACCTGAGTTTGATATTGGTTAGAGTTAATCTATATAGAGGTGAGTTCTTGGCAGAGTTTTTAAGATGGGTTTGTAATAGATTTATTGCAAACTGGTGGAGCTTAGAGGTAAGTTCCCATTAACACTGTAATCAAGAGTTTGATTATAGTGGATTGTTGAGTGCTTGTGAGGGCAAGTCGTGCTTTTTTCCTTCCTTGAGTAAGGAGGTTTCCATGTTAAATATTTCTGTTCTTTAATTTCCAACAAAGTTTTAGTCTCCTACTGCTTTACTATTTCATTGCCTATGTCTGGCCTTAAGGTACATGGTCCCTCATAGTGCAGTGAAATCCCCCAAGTTTCAACAAACAGCTTGCCCTTCTTTGTTTATAATTAATTGATGAATTTTTGAGAATAGAACATTAATATAGTATCCAATTTTGTTTGACTGAGAGAATGAATCTTTTGGAAATAGTAGCAGGATAGAGTTCTGAAAATGTTTTGGTCGAGACTTCATTTTCAATTTTCCTATATATCTCTAGTTTTACCAGAATTAGATTATGTGTAGTTTGAGATTTAGGGATAGATGAGATTCCTAAATAAAATTAATGATAAGATAAATGGGAAACAATAATGATACTATGGGTAGATGAGATTGGAATAGATAAGATTGGATGTGACTCAATAAATGAGAATTGTACGAAAAATAAAAGGTGAATATGTTTCAAGTTGAATTAGAGTAGCATTGGGATAAATATAATTATATCTTAGAACAAGGAATGAAAGTTACTCCCATTTATAGCTCGCTCTTCATTCATTAACTTTACTCTCTCTAACATAACTAGACAAAGAATGATTAAAGCATGTAGGTCAAATAAATGATAAGTAATTTCTTAAACATGATGCAATATTTTTAGACCATAAGTATTTGATTTAAGATGGTAATGATGACATCATAAGTTTTGATGTCTTAGGGCCATGATTAGCAAAGAGTAAATTCTAAGGCCATGAAATGATGTCCACATGCCATGAAGATGACGTCTTTATACTATGACATCTTCAAAGCATGATAAAGAGAAAGTAAATCCTAAGGCCATGAAATGATGTCCATAGGCCATGAATATGATGCCTTTATACTATTATGCCTTTGAAGCATGATAAGCAGAAAATAAATCTTAAGGACATGAAATAATGTCTGCAGACTATGAAGATGACACCTTTAGAGCATGATAAATAATAATTAAATCCTAAGGCCATAAAGATGAACCTTTGAACTATGATTCCTTAAGGTAATTATATACTGATTAAATAAAGTTTATCTATCTTTAGTAACATAATATGTCGTTGAGTGATTTAGGTAGCTTGGCATATAGTAGTTTAATTTGATTCAACACCTTAATGTAATGTTGTTTTGTGTGGTTGATGCAGATTTTGCACACACGATGCAATATATTTGTAAGAGCACTGTAGTGTAGACTTTATAGATCCATACAATATAGATTCTACTGGTGCTCTATGATATGGATTCTTGTAGAAGACATGCAATATTGACAATGCAGAGTCATACAATGTAGATTTTTTGGGTACAATGTGGACTCCTATGGGAGCCATGCGGTGTAGACTCTATGAATCCATGCAATGTAGATTCTGCACGTGCAATTGTAATACCTTGCAGAGTTCTCTTCTAGTCTGAGCCTTAGAGCGTATCCAGCAAAGCAGAAAATCTGAGTCTAAAAGTTTCAAAAGTATCTTCCCAAGTATGAATCATGTGTAATTTCCCTAATTTCTACTTTTATTCATGTATATCATTGAACAAGATTTCCATCGATACCAATTTCATCAAAATTCGACATCGAACGAAGAAGTTATGGCCATTTTACTGAGTGTTGTCGTAATCGCAGGTTTGACGGTCGATCTGACGGATCGCCAAGTCCTTGGTGGACCGTCAAGGGGCCTATCAAACTAAGACAGAATGTCCCATTCCCGGACCCCGAGTGACAGACAATCTGGTGGACCGTCAGATTTCTGATGGACCGTCACTTCAACCATTACTCTAAGGAAGAACATCCCAGTTTTGGCACTTGAGTGACGGACGACTTAGTGGACCGTCAGTCCCTCAGACATACCATCTGGTCGACCATCACAGACACCGATCTAAATTTTCTAGACAAATTTTAAAAGGACATTTTGGTGTTTTCCACATCCCCCCCAGCTCTATAAATACTAGACCAAGGGCCTTCAACTTCATTTTTCTCTCTTCCATCCCAAAATTAGGGTTTCCAAAATCAAAATACTCTCTTCTCCTTTCATAAAAATTCAAGAGAGATCAATAAGGATCTAGAGAAATCAAGAACTCCTTTCAAGAGCCTTCAAGAAAAGAAATTCCCAGCTATATAGATGTTGATTCTTGGGTCCCTTTCATCCAACAAGCTTAAGTGCCCTTTTTTTTAAACTTAAGAATTTTATGCTTTGTGATATTCCATGATTTGTATGAGTTGAAGTTGATGTTACTTGTGTTGTTGAGTTTGGATTCATGATTGTTTGCAAGATTTATGGTCTTTGACCCTAGTATGTGGAATTTATGTGATGTTGTGATGAGCCCTTTTGAAGTTGGTGTCTATGTGAGGTATTATTGACATTAGGGTGTAGATATGGTTGAATAAGCAGAGTATGCACCCCATAGGTTGGATGAAAGGATGAGGTGAAGCATAGAGGGACATTGTAGTATGTTAAAGGGAAAACCCAAAGTTGTGGGCTAGTCCATGCACACCTAGTGTTTGATAAAATGACTTAGTGAGCGGAATGAGCCATAATAATAATATGCAATCCCCGAGTAAGCGTAGAACCGGACATGTCTAGTAGTTGTCGAAAAACCGTAGTGAGTAAGTTGAGACGAAATAGCGGTAAATCTTTCAAGTGAGTACTCTTTGATTTATTTTAAGTTTTGATACATGCTAAGTGGTTAGCAATAAAGTAATGACATAATAGTGTGAAGTTTTCCTGAAATCTCGTGATATCTAGATATATGTCGAAACCGATATAGGTGTGAAGTACTTGATGCAAGACTTCATTGAATGGGGTATAATTTAATAGCATGTCTTTCTTAAGGTAGTTTGTGATGATGAATCGATATTGATGACCCCCTAAATATTAGGAGCGATCCTTTGGTAATCACGATGCTGAATAGAGGTTTATATTTCCGAAATAATAGATGCAATACCGTAAGGTTTGTGGGGGGAAAGTATGTTATGATTCTGAAACACTTAGAGTGACCGCTTGGTAGTTGTGATGATTAGTAGACGTTGTGAATCCTTGGAGGCTTGAGGTGATGTTCTAATGATTGTAAAATTGAATATATGGCATGATTTCTGAGTTTCTTGTGAATATGCCTGAATGATAGTAATGATGCATGAATGCTTGTGATGCTTGAATGAATGATGATGCTTTACTTCTATGCAATCGAGTCTTGGGGGTATTTATACCCAAAAATAGAGTTGTTGTCTAGAGCCCGTGTCAGTTTCTTGATAATTCCAATCGAGCCATGATTTTCAAAACTCAATGAACTATAAAACTCTATATCCTCAGACAAGTGCGAAGCTTAATAAAGCTCAGTAATCTCAGTTACCTCTGTAATCTCTGTATAATTAGTAATTTAGCCTCGGACCTGGACTCAGCCCAGTCTTAATGGAACTCAAGCTATTTAATTCCAATCTCAAAAATGATTCGAATAATATAATCAAGCTATGTATCGTCAGTCAGATACCGTGATTCGATATTATTTTTGTCAGATACGAAACCAAGTGATCTCAGCGTATTTCAGCCAGATCATTTGAGAAACATGATCATGTAAATAGATTCAGCTTTATTGTTTTGATTCTAAGGGTTCAGTGAGAGTCTTTCAGTTGGGAGTAGAAACTAGCACCGAGCAAGGGAAAGGATGCAATTCCTCCTGTTAGAGAGAGAGGTTAGAGTCGTTAATAGCAATCCCTGAACTCTAGAACTGCATAGCCAGTGCAGGATACAGGAATTCTCGTCAGTAGAGGCCGTCACTATCAGAGAGGTTGACTATTATATTGCCTCAGGTTGACTTCCTGCGAGGGTCATCCCATCAGAGAGGCTCGACCCGAGAGTGAGTCTTTACCTGTGGCACGGTATTGACGCCCTTCCAGTTGGGGTTACAGGTTGGACCCCACTTATGGTAGATCAGGGAATGTCGGTTAAGTGACTACTTCCCACAGTTGCAGTTTCAGTATCAATCTTTAGAAGTCAAGATCGTGTGCTATAGTTATCTATCTCAGTAAGGAACTCAGATAGTTCCATTGATTCATAGACCATCCCATTAGATAGGCTTGGCCTCATATACATTTGCTTACTGTCATATTTAAAGATCTTCCATCAGAGAGGCTTGATCTTAGTCTCAGATCATACTGAATATTCTTATTATCATATTTAAAGATCTCCTGTCAGATAGGCTTGGTCTCCTTCTCAGAATTTGTTGAGTATTCTTGTTGTCAGATTCTGATATAATCCTATTTTCTTATCATTGATAAAGCTTCCAAAGTTATCTATTAGAAAAGTTGAATCTCTAATTCTGTCTGTTGAAAGCAGTAAGATCAGAACCCATTTTTTGATATAAGCATACTTAGATCCTCAGTTATCAGTAGCAGATAAGTCAGTGGTTCAATATATCAGTGATGGTAGTGAGTTTAGCTCGCAAGTAAAGCGGTACCCAAGGTCAAGTCTTTAGAGTTGTGATGATTATGAGTATGATTTATGCATTCTTGTATGTATGGTTATTTTCGTGCGGTATTCTCATGATCATTTAGGTTATACATATTTTGCATGTATGAGCCCTTGCATTTAACCTTACCCCGTCTACATACTCGGTATATTTTGTGCTGACGTATTTGCGCTATGGTGTCTCATTTGACACCTAGGTTTAGAGGCACAAGACCTAGAGTATCATTAGCAGATCAGTCCCAATCAGCAGCAGTAGTAGTGAGTCCTTTTCTTTCGAGGATGAGTTTTAGTTTTCTATTTTTGTAATCAAAATATTATTTACTTTCAGTTGACGAAGTTAGTTGGGGACCTATCCCATCAACTCCATAGTTCAGTCAGATTAGAGGCTTTTCATACGGATGTATTGTATAGTATTCAGTTTTATATTTTGAGTATTTATAGATGTGTTGAACCTTATGGCCCGTTTCTTTATTTATTCCAGATATTATGCAGTGTACAGGTACAGATATCAGAAAAAGGTTAGCTTGTGGTCCTTCAGGGTCACAAGCATCGTGTAATATCTGGGGATGGGATCTCGGGGTGTTACAGCAATGCTAGACTCTAACACGACCTATGCAATATAGATTTTATGGGTGAAATGCGGACTACTACATGAGCCATGCAATATAGACATTTTAGAGCAATGTGATGTAGATTATGTGGGTGCAATACAAACTCCAAAAGGAGCCATGCAATGTAGATTCTACATAGCCAATGTTGACTTTTATGAGAGACATGCAATAGAGCCTCTATGGATTCATACAATTTAGATAATGGGGTGCAACAAAAACTCCTGGAGGAGCCATACAATGTTGACTATGCAGAGACATACAATTTAGATGAGGAGATAGAGTAGCTTACCCACTTTCTCATATTGGAGATAGTGTTTGGGCTTTCTTTGATGATGATAGCTCAAGCGTTGCAAGGTAGATGTTGTATTTGCACTTTCTATTTCTGCGCTTAAAGAAAATTTTATGTTTTGAAGCAACTTTGACTCATACCTTATCTTTCTTGGCTACTTATCATTGTTTTTGAATTCATGGACGGACTTGAACTCCATCATGGTGAACTTTCTGCCCCAGTTTGAAATAAAAGTATTTTTGCATATCCTTGTGAATTGAAATATTTCTTACTCATGGCATTTTTGAGGTCTCCTTAAAAGTTCTGCTTAGTGTTTCATTCATGGAGTCTTATAATCCTGTTATACACAAAGAAAATAATTAGTTCAATAGAAATAATTGTCTTATGTTTAAATCTCGAGGTCTCAATTTGAAACCTACATTTTGCCAATATGCGGGTCATAGAATAGATTAAAATAATTTAGCTTTATTGAATCGAGAGTCTTGGCAAAGGTTTTTTGAATATGGAGAAAAAATAAAAAATTTATTTGATTAATATGGACCTAATAATGGGATACCTCCTAAGAAAAATCTGGTCAAATGTAGTTCATGAATACAAAAGAAAGTGGATAAAAATATAAAATATTACTATAGTAGATACCACTCGTATGGTGGGGTATGATTGGAGGGGGTTAGTTGTACCTTTCTACAACAAAATTTTACAGTTTAAGTTGGGGTTATTCTAGACATTTTCTCTTATAACTCCTTGGGACCCCATGACTTAAAAAACCTCTTTGGTTTTTCATTAACCTATTTGCAATCAATCAAACACTCTAAATTCTCTCCAATCCCTCTCAAGTATATTGAGTCAACGAAGGCTAGGGTTTGTTCAATACCATCAATTTGGGGCTTAAGAGGGTGCTTTATTTTCATTTTCTTCACTATCTAAGGAATTTTACTCCTCTCCCATTGTTAGTACTAATTAAAGACATATTTTATGAATTGTTCTCATGGTATAAATTGTGATAATGCTTGGGTTTTGAATTATTCTTTGGCGGTTTTGGTTATAATAGTTGGTTAAGGTTTTCCCATGTATTTTACTTATGGTTTTCATATTATAATATAGGTTTGATTAGTTGGTTGCATGGGAATGGTTAATTGGTACTTGGTTTTGGCTTTGGAAATACTATGCCCCCAACATGTTTGATAAAATGCCTTTGAGAATGCTTTTATTATATTGTTGGACTTTTAATATAACTATTGCATGGTATAATTTGGTAATGGAACCCTAATTGGTTTGGATGGTTTTAAATTGTTAAATGGTAAGGTCTTAATGGTCATCGTAATGGTTTAATTAAATAGCCTTGTGGGGTACAAGGGAATCCCCCAAGCAAACATAATAATGAACCATTTGTGGGGTACATGGGACTCCCCCAAGTCAACTTAATAATGTAATGTATGGGTACATGGGAATCCTTTCTTCTATAGAAGGTTGGCTTAGGACATTGCTTGCAACCTATAGTCGATATTATGATATCACTACTTATAGCCTTGGTTAATAATAAATGAAATTGTGGTTTGGTTGTGTGCTAACAGTTTTAATTGGGAAATAATGATGGAGTGTGATAGCTAACCATGAAGGTGTGAGTCTAATGGACAGACACTGGAAACCCATATTTACCGATATGAGGATTTGTTATGGCGACCATTTATGATACTTATGGGGCACATGGAAATCCACTAAGTTACAATTGTATATATGTGTCATGGAGAGCAAAAGGTACACTGGAATACCCTACTCCTATGGTATCTCCGATTTGTGCAGCTATATGCATCAAGCCTGTTTAGGGGGTATTAATGGACCCATATAGCATGTGGGTGGCTCTAGGATAATTAAGCTACACATATCCAGGTTAATGGCTTTAAATACATGGTAAACCCAGTTCCCTTTCCTGACATGGATATATATATGTGTATGGTTGTGAATATATATGGTTGTTTACTTAGTTTAAAAGGTCAGCTTTATTTTATCCTTATACAGAGTGCATGCTAGCTTTCACCCTTTAACCCATCTTCTGGAACTGTATCCCCACGCGATGCAGGAACCATCTATTCTACTCCTCCTGCTCAGTGATCGGATTTGAGATCAGCTTGGTTTGATTGAAGTCATGACCTTTCATATTTCGAAAGGCTCTATTTTATGTCATAGATTCCTTACTTATTTTAGTTATTTAATAGACTATGGTTTTGGCTATGGTCGGGGGCATGTCCCAATTAGATATTATTTTACTTTTGCATAGACGCTTTATGGAACTACAATGGGTCAGTATGAGCGGTGTCGGCAGTGGTGTCAACCTTAGTATCGGCATTGGCATTAGGGCTGACACCGATTTACTGTATTTATGATTTTTCCATCCAATTATGTTTTGATATGGACATGAACTTGGTTATTATTTTAATTTGGTTATGGTTGTTAGTTGGCATTGGGTGGTTAGGCTTGTTTAGGTTGGTCACAATCGTGAACCTAATCCTAAAATCTTTGTGTTGTTAAACATTCTATCTTATTATATTTTCAGAATCCACCCAACTGGAGAAGACATCATTGGGACACACTCTACTCAGAGGATTCTTGCTCAGTCTAGGGCCCAATCCCTGACTTTTTTAGAGTTCCACCAGTCCCCTGTAGTTCGCCTCGAGTTCCTCAGGCCAATATGACGAATACTGAATTTCATCAGTCGATTCATATGATTGCTCAGTTGGTAGCTTCTCAGGTTGAGTGTAGTGCATCTGGTATTCCATCTTCTGAGGCCAGAAGGGTTGGCTAGTTCATGAGGATGAGAATGATCCTCGGGTTTTTTTGGATAAAATAGAAAATATCTTCAGGGTGATGCATGCCACGAATGTGAAAAGGGTGGATTTTGCTGCCTACTAGTAAAAGGATGTAGCGTACCAATAGTATGAGGAATAGGACAGGGCTAGGGGTGATGTTGAGGAGTCATATTTATGGGAGACTTTTTCTAATGCATTTCTGGATTAATTCCTTACTGGGGAGTTGATTAAAGTAAAAGTAGAGGAATTTGTTAAATTCGAAATAGCAAAAGATGTCATTTAAGGAGTATGCCTTGAAATTTCACTAGTTTTCTAGGTATGCTCCAAAATTAGTGTTGAATATTAGGGCCAGGATGAGAAAGTTCACTTCAGGATTGTCTCATAATTTTATCCTTGAAAGAAAGACTTATTTGTTGATCAAGGACATTGATATCTCTGGGTTGGTTGTTCACATGTAACCAGTGGAGGAGGAACAGAGAAAGTAGATAGAGTTAGGGGAAATGCAAGGAAAGAAGTTTTGGTTCTTTGAGCAGAGTGGTCAATAATAATGTGGTAGATATTGGGGTAAGTGGCCAAAGAAGAAGTGGGGGAGTTCTGGTTCCTTCTCCACAGCTAGTGCTCCCCACCCAAAATCGTTAGGTGAGAGGCATCAGCAGGGTGGCATTAACTTTAGAGCACAGGGTGAGCAATCTCAGGCTAGTAGGGCTTAGTCGGCTTTATCATTTCCTTTCTATAGGTTCTATGGTCGATTGTATTGGTATTTTTTTATGAGGGAAGGAACATGTGCTTCAAATATTATCAGCCAGTCCATATACTTAGAAACTGTCGAATTGGTAAGGTAACTTCGGGGGTGAATAGTGTTGCGGTTGCCTCTTTATCTACTCCTGCACCAAAGGGTGTTATTTTTCCATCTACTTTTGCTTTTGGCATAAACAATAGCCGGAATTGGTTATTTTCTCTTGCATCTTGGCAGGAGTCTTAGGCATTGCCTAACATTGTGACTTATACGTTATAACTCATTTCTCATGATGTATATTGTTTACTTAGTCTGGGTTCCACACGCTTTTATGTTACCCCATTTGTAGTTGTGTATTTTGGTTTTGCTCTTGAGGTTAATATAGATCATTTTTTATTTCTACCCCGATAGGTGGCTCTATGATTGCTAAAAGAGTCTACAGAGGGCCCGTGGTATATGTTGTTAGTAAGGAGACTTTGGTGGATTTTTATGAATTAGATATGGTGGATTGTGATATTATTCTAGGTATGGATTGGTTACACTCGTGCTATGTATCCTTAGATTGTCGAAATCATAAGGATGTCTTTAAGTTCCCTGGTGAAATAGTTATTTAGGAGGAAAGTGGTTCCCTAGCTCCAAAGGGGAAGTTTATATCATATGTTAGAGCTCGGAGATTAATCTCCAAAGGGTGTCTCTATCATCTAGTTCACTTTGAAGATTCTTACTCAGAGGGTTTTTCTTTGCATTTGGTTCTGGTGGTGAATGACTTTCTTGAGGTCTTTCCTAATAACCCTCCTGGTGTTCCTCTAGATAGGGAGTTTGAGTTTGGGATTGATCTTGTTTCAAACACTCGTCAAATTTTTATTCCCCCTTATAGAATGGCTCTAGCTGAGTTGAAGAAACTCAAGAAGCAACTTAAGAATTTTTTGGACAAAGGCTTTATCCGTCCTAGTGTGTCCCCGTATAGTGCACCAATGTTATCTATTTATAAGAAGGATGGTTCCCTTTGGATGTGCATTGACTATCGCCAGTTGAATAAGGTGACGGTTAAGAATAAGTATCCTCTTTCATGGATAAATGACTTGTTTTATCAGTTTTAAGGTGATTAGTTCTTTTGTAAGATCAATCTTTCATAAGATACATCTTCAGTCTAGGTATCATTAGATTATGATTAGGGAGATGGATATCCGTAAGACAACTTTTCGTACCCAATATAGGCACTTTGAGCTCTTAGATATGTCATTTGGTTTGACTAATGCCCCTATGACATCCATGGGTTTGATGAATAGGGTCTTTCATCAGTTTCTGGATCTTTTTGTCATTGTGTTCATCAATGATATCTTTGTGTACTCTAAAAGTGAGGTTGATCTTGCCAATCACTTGTGTATTGTGTTGCAGACCTTGAAGGAGCTGCAATTGTATACCAAATTCTCAATATGTGAATTTTGGTTGAACACTATCACTTTTTTGGGTCGTATTATTTCTAGTGAAGGGATTATGGTGGATCCACAAAAGGTTGTTATGGTTAAAAAGTGGCCCAGACCCACAACTCCAACTAACATTTGGAGCTTCTTGGGTTTGGCCGAGTATTATAGGAGGTTTCTGGAAAGTTTTTTTACTATAGCTTTCCCATTGACTAAGTTGACTCAAAAGAATGTAAGGTTCTCTTGGTCGGATGTGTGTGAGGTATAGTTTCAAGAAGATGAAGGATAAGATTACTTTAGCTCCGATTTTGACTTTGTCGGAAGGCACTGAAGGGTTTGTGGTTTACTATGATGCATCCTGGGTAGGACCTGGTTGTGTTTTAATGCAGCATGGAAAGGTGATAGCCTATGCTTCTAGGTAGTTGAAGGTACTTGAGAGGAATTATCCTACTCATGATTTGGAACTTTTAGCTGTGGTGTTTACATTAAAAATCTGGCGGCACTATTTGTATGGAGTATAGGTGGATATTTTCTCCAATCATAAAAGCCTGTAGTATGTGGTCACTCAGAAAGTAGTTAACCTCAGGCAGAGAAAGAGGCTTGAACTTCTCTAGGACTATGATATAAGTCTTCACTACCACCTAGGTAAGGCTAGCGTGTTGTTGATGCTCTTAGCAGGTTATCCATGGGGATTTTAGCTCATGTGGAAAAAGTAAAGCGAGAGTTGGTGAAGGATATTCACCGCTTGGCTAACCTTGGGATTCGTCTTTTAGACTCCGAGAAGGGTGGTGTGTTGGTATAAGTAGTGGTGCTATCATCTCTTGGTGCAGAGATCAAGGAGAAGAAAATATTTGATCCTGTGGTAATGAAAATCAAGGGTGATATTGGTGGGCAGAAAGCAATGGCATTTGAGATTAGTGGTGATGGCGCCTTATGGTACCAAGGGAGGTTATGTGTTCCTGACGTCGATGGTTTGCGAGAAATGATATTGGATAAGTCGTATGAGTCGCGCTATGTGGTTTATCTCACTTTGACAAAAATGTATCATAACATAAAGGAAATGTATTGGTGGAATGGTATGAAGAGGGACATAGCTGATTTTTTGGCCAAATGTATGATATGTCAACAAGTGAAAGTTAAGCACATAAGGCCTGGAGGATTGTATTAGGAAATTGAATTGACTGGATGGAAATGGGAAGTGATCAACATGGATTTTATTATTGATCTTCCTCAGTGTCGAAATCAATTTGATTCGATTTGGGTCATCGTGGATAGGATGACAAACTCGGGTCACTTTTTTCCAGTTAGGAATAGCTTCTCGACTGAGGATTATGCGAGGTTGTATCTTCATGAGATTGTGAAGCTTGATAAGGTACTAATTTTTATCATTTCTAATCTTGGTACGTAGATTTCATCTAATTTTTACGGTTGTTTCAGAAAGTATTGGGTACAAAGGTTAGTCTAATTACTGCTTTCCACCTGCAAATGGATGGGCAAGTAGAGAGGACAATTTAGACATTGGAGGACATGCATATCGCATGTGTGATTTGACTATGGTGTTAATTGTGATGAGCATCTACCTCTTGTAGAGTTTCCTTACAATATTAGTAACCATTATAGTATTAGTATGGCCCCTTTTGTGGCATTGTATGGTAGGAGGTATAAATCTTATATTGGGTTTGAACTTGGTAAGGTAGATATTTATGGCCGGATTTGGTTTACAAGGCAATGAAAAAGGTGAAGGCAATTTGGGAAAGGCTTAAGGCTACCCAAAGTCACCAAAAGACCTATGCAGATGTAAGACAAAGGGACTTAGAATTTGAGGTTGGGGATAGGGTGTTCCTAAAGGTGTCTGGTATGAAGGAAGTAATAAGATTCAGGAAGAAGTGAAAGCTTAGTCCCCAGTATGTTGGCCTTTATGTGGTTTTGAGAACGGTTGGTAATGTGGCGTATGAATTGGAGCTGCTTTCTAGTTTGAGCTCTTTTCATCCGGTTTTTCATGTCTCTATGTTGATAAAATGTATAGGCGATCCTTTACCAGTTGTTTCTTTAGAAGGGTTGGGTATCTTGGATTCTCTATCTTATTAATAGGTCCCGGTTGAGATCTTGGATCGGTAGGTTCCTCGATTGTGGACCAAGTATGTAGCTTGGCTAAGTTTTATAAAGGAACCACAAGATGGAAGAGGATACTTGGGAAGCAGAAAAGGACATGAAGTCCAAATATCCATTCCTATTTTTTTCTCTGGGAATTCATGCAGAAGGTATGTGTTCTTCATCATAATTTTATTTTCAAACTTTGTTAAAGGAAAGATTTATTCCTTGCTTCTTTGTATTCTAACTTAGTTAAAGGTCAAAATGGAGGTGTTGGGTGTAAATCGTGCTTGTGCTTGCCTTACCCTTCATTCGAGGACGAATGATCCTAGTGGGGCAGAATTGAAACACCTTGGCTTTGGACCCCTAGAATAATTTCCTAAGTTGGAGTTTCTAGACCACATACGACTAGGAGATACTAGTTATATGATAGAGTATGGTTCAGATGACCCAGTCATATGTTGTCCATTGCTTGGTGGTGTTTGGTGGTTGAGTTTCTGGAATGGGTATGATAGGTGGGTACGAGTCGTATGGTTGGTGGCGGGTCGTTTGGTTGGGTTTTCCTTCACTTCATCTAAAACCTTGGTTACAAATTGAAAAACCAACGCAACACGGTGGAATCACATAGGCTTACTAGATTTTTATAATTGCCATTTTGGCTTGCTCCGCGACATGCTAAATTACCGGGTGGTACACTGTCTCACTAAAATGGTTCTAACTCTTCGCCCGAGTGTCGGATTTGGGCGAATTTTGTATCGATGGAAAGCTTATTCGATTTTCCATGGGATAAAAATTCAAAATCTTTGAAGTAAGATCTTTAATACTTTAGAGATAAATTTAAACTAGGAGAAGGGTGGGGTATTACACTAGGGTACGAGTGGTGGGTACCACTCGTATGGTCGGGTACGATTGTAAGGGGTTTATCATCCATTTCTGTAAAAAAAATTTATAGTTTAAGTTAGGGGTATTCTAGACATTTATCCATATAACTCCTTGGGACCCCACGACTTAAAACACATCTTTTTGGGGATTCATTAACTTATTTGCAATCAAACAAACACACTAAACTCTCTCTAATCTCTTTCAAGGATTTTGGGTTAAAGAAGGATAGGGTTTCTTCAATACAATCAATTTAAGGCTTAAGAGGGTGGTTTTTTTAAATTTTCTTCACTATCTAAAGCATTTTTCTCCTCCCTTATTGTTATTTCTTATTAAAGAAATGTTTTATGAATTGTTCTCATGGCATAAATTGTGATAATGTTTGGGTTTTGAATTATTCTTTGGGTTTTTTGGTTATAATGGTTGGTTATGGCTTTTTCATGTCTCTTATTTGTGGTTTTCACATTATAATAGTGGTTTGAACAATTGGTTGCATTGGAATGGTTAATTGGTACTTGGTTTTGGCTTTGGAAATATTATGGCCCTTACATGTTTGATAAAATGCCTATGAGAATGTTTTTACTATATTATTGGACTTTTAATGTAACTATTGCATGGTATAATTTGTTAATGGAACCCTAATTGGTTTTAATGGTGTCTAGCAGTTAAAAAGTAAGGTATTGGTGGTCATAGTTATGGTTTAATTAAATAGACTTGCGGGGTACAAGGGAATTCCCCAAGTAAACTTAATAATGAAACACTTGTGGGGTATATGGGGCTCCCCCAAGTCAACTTAATAATCTAATCTATGGGTACATGGGAATCCCTTCTTCTATAAAAGGTTGGCTAAGGACATTGCTTGAAAGTTATAGTCGGTATGACGATACCACTACTTATAGCCATGGTTAACAATAAATGGAATAGTGGTTTGGTTTTGTGCTAATGATTTTAATTGGGCAATAATGGCGGGGTGTGATAACTAACCGTGAAGGTGTGAGTCCAATGGATGGACACTAAAAATTTATGTTTGCCGACATGAGGATCGGTCATGGAGACCATTTATGATACTTATGGCGTACATGGGAATCCCCTTAAGTTACACTTGTATACATGTATCATGGAGAACAAAGGGTACACTAGAATCCCCTACTCCCATTATATCTCTGATTCTTGCGGCTACAAGTATCAAGGCTCGTTTAGGGGGTATTGTTGGACCCATATAACCCATGGGCGGTTCTAGGATGATTAAGCTACCCATGCCCAGGTTAATGATTTTAAATACATGCTAAACCCAATTTCCTTTTCCAACATGGATATATATATGTATGGTTGTGAATGCATATGGTTGTTTACTTAGTTTTAAAGGTTGACATTACTTTATCCTTATACTGAGTGCATGCTAGCATTCACTCTAACCTGTCTTTAGGCACTGAATCCCCATGCGATACAGGAACTGGCCATTCTACTTATCCTTCTCAGTGATCGGATTTGGGATTAGCTCGATTGGATTGAAGTGGTGAGCTTTCATATTTCGGAATGATCCATTTTATGTCATGGATGTCCTTATTTATTTTGATTGTTTTATAGAATATGGTTTGGATATGGTCGGGGGCATGTCCCAACTAGATATTGTTTAATTTTTAGATAGAGACTTTGTGGAACTACTATGGGTCGGTATGGGCAGTATCGGCAGTGGTTCTAGCCTTAGTATTGGCATTGGTATTGGGGTTGATACCGTTTGGCTATATTTATGATTGTTACATCCTATTAAGTTATGTTATGGACATGAACTTTATAATTATTTTAGTTTGGTTATGGTGATTGGTGGGCATCGGGTGGTTGGGGTTGTTTGGGTTGATCACGGTCGTGAACCTAATCCCAAAGTCTTTGTGTTATTAAACATGCTATATTTGTGTTCATCCAACTCAGTACATGTGTTTGGATGTTATGTTGGGTAACAGAGGAGATCTTCGGTCCTGGTTGGACTTGGGATTCGAATTACGACAAGGCTATGGTTTGGGTCGTGTCAACCTAATACTCTTATTTTTTATTTAGTGGATCTTGAACCGACCTTACTAAGTGATGGGTTACTCTTTTGTACTTTTACTTATTTCCCTTATTTTTTTCATATAATTTCATTTATATATCGCTACTTAGTATCCCTAATGTGAGTCTATATTTCATATTTGTCTTACTTTTTGATTAGCCCATTACTTATCATTGCACCAGTTGGGGACTTGGTTCATTCCAAGTCCTCGTGGGACCTTTGGAATTCATCCAAAATCTCGTGAATGCAAACCAACTATGCAACCCTATCAAATTCGATGCTCCAAATTCAATGTAGATACATATTTTTGAAAAGACGTTTTGACAAAGTTGAACCCCAAAACCCAAAATCACAACTTTGCAAACTGAGGGTCAAAATAATATTTAAAATACATAAAACCAGATTAACCATATTACTGCCCTAAAATCAACGTTCTGAATTCTATGGTGAAGTCCGTTTTACCATCAGACGCATGTACAAAAGGTTTTGACTGAAGTCAACTATAAGGCTCTCAAAGCCACCAAAAACCATAATATCATATAAATCACACTGAAATGCACCAAGAACCACGGTAATCATCCCCACACCCCAGAAATACCACAATGCAACCACATAGAAGGGTAAAATGGTCAAATCACATAGAAACACATATTTTACATGTTTTATAATAATTCAACTCGTTATAATAGGTTATTTCTTGGCTTATATACTTGTGGGTTAAAGAAAGTGCCACCATAATCCGAGGAATTTGGTCATGACACATCTGTAGTTTATCACTTATTTATGTAATTGTTACTAGTTGATGACGTCCAAACAACACCTCTCATTAGTTGATGATATGTTCACAATCAAAATATAGTAACCCAATGAAGGTTGGGTCGAATCCCAAGGGAATACGTGGACTCGTGTATTTCAGATAGTTTAATCAACGAGCAAGAACTAGAAAGTAAATGGGTGGTTTTGGATGGATATATCAAATAAAGAGCAACTATGAACTTCGGTTGTGATCATTATTGGTGAACACTAGGATTGTGTTCCCCCTGGCTTCGTAAATCCATTAGTTTATCGAGCTATGTTAAACTAACCTGATACCTTGCATGCAGAATCTGATAAGTTATATACCATCTACAGTCTTTTAGATGAGTAGAAAGATTTAACCCTTTACCTTTTAAGCCGCAGGATGTCGCCTTACTAACCCTTATCTTGATCAAACTTAACTATTACCTTTTGGGTCTCTAGTTATTAGATCATATTTAACGATCTTACTTACATATGAACTAGTATCATGGATGAATCGTTAATCTTCAAATTATTATTGTCATTATCTTTTTTTAGTAACTACTCCTTTTTTGGAGTAAGCAGCAATAATCTAGGTAGGATCTTAACATTGGCCACCACTAAAAAATCTAATATAGTGAAGATAATGCAATGCATGGCCTGGGTATCTGTTTAATTCAAAAATCACACTTCCGCTACTTCATCAATCAGCCAGAGTTTCCACAACCCTAGATATGTGTTTAGCTGCTCATACTTGTGAAGAAATCAATATCATTCATAGTTGAAAGCTTAGATGAACTCACAATGATAAGAATTGTAAAAACCCACAACCGTTATTGAATAATTCAACTGAAGTCAATATATGTAAATCCCAAGATCAAAATCAAATCTTAGAATCAAAAGATGTTTATGAGTATCAAAAGTGTGTAACTCCTACTAAAAAAACACGTAATGGGTATTTTAGTACATGAGCAAACCCTAAAACAAAAGCCTAAATAAAATAGGACAAAACTGGGTTGGTGACCACATGTGGTCTGTACTCGCGGTTTGGTGCCGGGTGCAGGTAGTACCTGCGGTCCTGACACTGGGCACAGGTACAAATTGCAGGTACCGGGAGCAAAAATATACAAGTTCAGCTCTCAGAATTTTGGACTTTTGGTACTTGCTTTGCCTATATGCGGTCTATAGGTCCTACATGCAACCACATGTTGACTTGGTAAGTGTCGAGAGTCATCTTTTCAGCTCTTCTTTGATTCCCAAACATGTTTTGATCACGAACAAGCTGGAAAATATCTCGAATAACCATAATTGCTCCAAAAATGGCCAAAAACACCTTTTCTCACCTTTTTCATGAACTTATCATCCAAAACATGGTTTCCTACAAAACATACCCAAAAGGCACCATATCTAACAAAATAACATCAAGAACTTGCATTTTTTCCTCGTTTTAAGCATCAAAAGTTCTATATCTCCATAGCACATCAACACCCTTAACTTAGAATGTTTTATGTCCTCGGGCAATAAAACATAACAAAAACAAAAACCAACTGTGTATGAACATAAAGAACAACAATATGGCACAATATGATCAAAATATGGAAATTACATTAGAAATAGACAACAACTCATATATACAATTTACACTACTCAAAACAAGCAAATAGCAAGTAATATGACTCAAGTTCCCTCACAACAAGAATGTCCCACTCACTCATATGAAATCATGCATGTAAATGTAGGGACGATCAAGTGACACTCGCACTCTGAAGAGAAGTTTCAATCAATGCATGTAAAATACCATAGGTTTTCCCTTATTTTCTTTACCTTAGTATTTAGATAGTCAAGTTAGTATCACTATAGGACTTTTCTCAACATGTAATGTAAGCTTGAGGGATGGTATGGTACATATTGACATATAAAATGACTAATACTCCTTGGCACTACACTAACCTTAAGGTCTCACTTATTAACCATTTTTTACTTTATTTCCACCCTTATTTCTCTCTTTTATTCTTTTATGCACATTCAGGTTGGGTGTGGTCTTATTCTTTCTTTTTCTGTTTTTCACAATTTATCTTTTCCTTTTTTTTTCTTTTCTTCTTCTACCACACCAAGCCCTACTAATTTTTCCTCTTATTTTACCCTTCTTCATAACTATTTTAGACTGCATACCCTTATGATAGTTTCCACCCTCAAACTACGTATTTTTCCTGAGGTGAGGTGCACAATATCTAAGGAGGAATAGGGTCAAAATAGCCTCATTATAACACAAATGGGATGGTGAAATGTGAAAACAATGGAATAGGATATAAGGCTCAAAACTGGGATCAAGGGATACTAATTTCCTTATGGAAGATCATTTAGGCTAAAACTAGACTAAAATAAAAAAAAGGCTATAATCCTTTCCTGACCGACTATGCTTCAATCTAGGCAAGACTAACCAAACAAGTTCTAAATTCAACTCATAAAAGGAACTAGGTAGTATCTCACACACACATGGAACATAGTCAGTATTACTAACTACTACCTATCTGATTTATGCAATTGTTAACAAGTGATAATCATATCCCTAATCCTAATGCCATAAAAAGATCCATAATGTTCACATGTATATACATATCACACAGTTCTAAAATAAATTTTTGGAGGGGTATCAAAAATTAATCCAAACATGACTACTACCCTAAATACTTAAAATTTCTCCTAATTATAAAAAAACGACACAATACTAGACATGATACGCCTAAATAAGTTGGCTCTACTAGGAACAAGACTTCGAGGAAAGAAGGCGTGACAAATCCCCCCCCCCCACCCAAGAGGACATTAATATCCACAAGCAGTCTCACTCCCAATCTAAAATAATGCATTGTCCCTAATGTATCAAACTTCTTCAAAATAAGAGAGTTAGGAACATACCTACGACACCATAGGTGCGGAGATTCAATGTCAATCACGCAATATGAATATAAACAATAAAATACCTTGGGTTGCCTCCCAAGCAGTGCCTAATTTACTATCGCAGCATGACTCAATTTCCATGGCTGCTCAGACTTCACCTAGGTCTATTTTAGCACAAACTTTGAATTCTTCCAGATCTCACATGTAGTGTTTCACTCATTGTCCATTCACTTTAAATGGGACATCACCATCACGCTTTATCTCAATAGCATTATATGGTAACACCTTAACCACAGTGAATGGTCCAGTCCATCTTGATTTTAGCTTGCCAAGAAACAAGCGTAGTCTTGAATTGTACAACAAGACCAAATCACCGAGTTTGAATATTCTCTTCTCAATCTTTCTGTCATGGTATAACTTCATTCTTTCTTTGTATATGGCCTAGCTATCATAAGCACAGAGTTGGAATTTATCCAACTCATTCACCTTGCTCAACCTTAAATTTGTTGCATCACACCACTCAAAATTTAGCCTTTTCAATTCCTATAGTGCCTTATGCTCAAGGTCGACCGGTAAGTGGCATGTTTGCCATACACAAGCTGATATGGACATGTCACTTTTGGTAAAATCAAAGAGATGGTTGAATGAAGAACCTTCTAATTTGATCACCACTTGAGACGACCTTGATATGAAGTTTCTCTCTGATTCTTCACATCTTGTAAAACTGAAAAGTGTAGAAGTGAAATATTGAGCTTCAAGCAAAAGCCTGGAGATAATTTATATCATGGATCGGTTAGATTCAAGGGTATTCTTTTAAATTGCCCATAACACCCAAAATGAATGATGTGTTGGCCTATACTTTTGTTTAAAGTATTACATAGATATAAAGAATTTGATATATTTGAATGTAGGTGGTCAATTTCTAAATAAGATGTATGATGAGTTGAACATTCTTTTGAAGCATACTACACAGAAAAATATAGAGTGGCATTGTGATCCATCTAAATGTAGTGTAAAGAAGGTTGTAGGTATGTTAGAAACTCATAGCATAACCATATTAGTTAAACAATCAACTTAATTTTACAATTAGATGATGACTTTTTTTTATCAATGTAGCTTCGACTTAGGCTCCAATTAATGCAGTTCAATAGGTTTAGATTTGGTGTGAAATCTATGGAGGTAGCGGTCATTCTACAGCTTGTATGGAGTGAATTCTAAAATTATTAAATTTTTGGGTAATCATAACTAGTAGAGTCATCTAAATTTCTCAAGGGTGGAAACTAAGGGTAGAGTCAAATTTTTAGTAACAAGCTTATGAAAGAAATGGTAGTTTCAATCTAAAGATATAGAGTAGATGTTGAAAAAGATTGTAGCCAGCAAAAAATAATGACATATGATCAGTCTAAATAGTTGTAGCCCTAAAAAATCAGCAACTTAGTACTCAAAACATTGAGAAATAAATTGGATTGTTGACTAGGGCACAGAATGCACAACCTAATAAAGTTTTTCCAAGTGACATAGACCCTAATTCCGAACAAGTAATGGTAATATCCTTGAGGAGTGGAAAAGAATTAGATGAAGTATCACATAAGAAGAAAAATAATACAGTATAAATTAACTAAATATAGAGGCTTTCTACAGAGAAGGTTTTCAAAAAGACAGTTTTAGGGAATTAAGGCAAGCCAGCAAAAAAGAAGATAATACCATCACCATTCTTGTAAAGGCTCCATTAAAGCAAAGAGGATGTATGTCTCAAGTAATTCTTTAATATATTAATAGAATTACACATAAATAATTGTCTACTAGTTATTTTACAGAGAATATGCCAAGTACTTTATGTAGGTGGTGACAAATTTAAGGCGACTACATATTTGGATACTGTGGTACTCACTAAGGAGTGCAATTCTAGGGTGAGGAGAAAGCTTCCCAAGAAGCTTAAAGACCCTGGGAGTTTCACCCTTCCAATACAAGTCTGTAAAAATAAGTTGATGCAATTGTAATACCCCAAGAGTACACCCTGATGCCACACGGAGCTTACGACCCTGAAGGACCACAAGCTAACCCATGACATATATTTTTTGTGAGTAATGAATAGAAATGCTAAAATAAATGTGGAATTAGGCTGAATTGCCGTTATGTTTAAAATATAAATACTGATAAAAAAATAACATCTGGCAAAAACATCTAAAAATGAAACAATGTCTGAACTGGTCTAGTCTGAAAGCCTCTAACTAAACGGTTTGAATATGGAGTTAATGGGATAAGGCCCCAACTAACTCCAACTACTGAACTACTAATAAACTAAAATAAATCATATCCCCGATTGATGAGGACTCACTACTAAATCTGCAACTACTGACTGGATCTGTCTAAACACGATCGGGATCTTGAGCGTCTGAACCTATGATATTAGACATCATAGTGTAAAGAAAGAGTATATGGTCAGTATGTAGAATGTACTGGTATGCTAGATGAGGTAAGACTGAATACAAGGGTTCATATGCATGAACAAGAATTGACTGTGTGATATAAAGTAACTAAATATAAGAGTACGTGGATAACTGATACTAGGAAAATCACATAGTATGCAATACTGTACATATACATATAAACTGTAACTGAGCTTTTCTAAAGCTGAGCACTGAGTTCTAATAACTGAGTAACTGATATCTAAAGTTACTGATAATGATTTACTGATACTGATTGACTGTGTTTGACAGTCCTAACTCTTTAAAATGAACTGAGTTCTAAATTGAAAACTGAAACTAAAATTATGGGAGGTAATCATCTAACCGACATGCACCAAATAAGATAAGATAACTAAGTTAGGGTCCAATCTATAACCCTAATTGGAAGGGTGCTAATACCGTGCCATAGGTACTAACATCTTCTGTAGAGTCAGTCCTATCTAACGGGTGTCCCCTAAGATCAGTCCTAAGCTAGTGGGTGATCCCTGAGTATGTCAGTCCTATCTAACGGGTGACATATGATAACCTACAATGGCTATGTAGTTCTGAAACTTAGGGATTGTTTCTAGGGACTCAGTCCTAACTAATGGGTGAGCCCCCATACCTAGGCTAGCTCGGTGCTGAATCCTACTCCTAACTGAGTAGACACTGAACTAATTATACTAAACTGGACTGGACTGATACTGAGTTTTCCTGAGTTCTGTAACTGACTAAGTTCTACTGATCATGACATGACTGATACTATTATGTAACTAACACTGGCTCTAGGTCAACAGCTAGATTGTTGGGTATTAAATATCCCCAGGACTTGATAGCATAAAAAGAAAGTCATAACATGGTCATAAAGGCATAACAATACTTTCTTGCTAACAATGCACTCATTTAGACATTTTTTTAAACACTTGATATACATAAACTTGTGCATGAATGGGATCACATAATAATATGTCATGCTTTTACTAGTCAAATCACATAAGCATTTCATCAAACACTTATAAGGTATAAGCTTGTAAATGATTGGGACCACATAATAACATGTCATGATTCCACTATTTACTTCACATAGGTAATTGAGCAAACACTTGGGGAGCATGGATTATTTACATGATAATAGACAACACATGAATATCATGATACATTAATCAATTTGTAAATTTAAGGGTTTATCAAGATAATCACACATTCACACACATGCTAATCAATTTTCATGAAACTTGCAATTGATTCATGAATTGAAACCCAACTAATATCATGAACATGAATTTAATCTAATTCAAATATAGAAATTATGAATCTGAGATCTTGTATGTTTAAAAGGGTTCTTCGACTTCATGGGTGAAAGGAACCCATGAATGAACACCTAACATACCTGAGAAAAAGAGTTCTTGAAGGTTCTTGGAAGATTTCTTGAGATTGCTCTTGGTTTCTTGGAGTTAGGGTTTTGTATTGTAAAGAGAAAGCTCTTGATTTTGGGGGAAAATTGAATAATGAATGACTTAAAACATTTCTAGGGTTTTAATCCCACATCTGGACGTAATAAAATTAGGGGAAAAGACTAATTTAACCCTGGATAAAACTTTGAAATTCCATCAAAAATTTCCAAAATTACCTCTGGCGCGACGTGGTATAATTGCGCTGGCACACTAGAAAGTGAACAACTGGGAACTGGGCTGATGGCGCGATGCGGTGCCTTACTAAATGGGAAACTGGGCCTTGGCGTGATGCGACATTATCGCAGATTAACACTGTAAAAATGACAATTGCTATTTGGACAGTCTCCGCGACGTGCTAAAGTACCAGGTGGTACACTATTTCACTAAAATGAGTCTAACTCTTTACCCGGGTATTGGATTTGGGCGAATTTTATATCATAGGAAAGCTAATTGAATTTCCTATGCAATGGCAGGCTCTGAACTGAAAAATACTGAGTATTTCAAAAAATTTATATGGGACTACTCATGTACTAAAACTTAAATTAAGCTAGGGAAATATGGGGTATTACAACATCTCCCCCTTGGGAACATTCTTATTTAAATGAGACTAATCAAAATGAGAAACACTGATACACTGAGTTTATGCATTTAACATGCACGACTGAAGCATGATTACTTGACTGAAACTACTGATACGCTGAGTTTACATACTGCCCATGCATATCTGATGCATGAAATACATGACTTAATTGATACATGAATGCATGACTGAATATGCAACGGTAATAGATACGAAGTTTATAACTGTAACTACATCATGGAACTGAGTAAATCTAAGAAAGGCTATCACCTTAAGCTGAGAATACTAATGAACCTGAGATCATTTACTGGACATGTATGAATGGGAACATAAGAACATTACTGATTCTGAAGCATGATATATGAACAGACTACCATGAACTAAACTGATTCCATGAATATATATGTCATGCCATGGGAATGTTCATACGGCTGAGATTGGAATAAGAGAGTCAACTTATGAGTACTCGTTACTCCAAACTCGATTCGTTACGCAAAGAAAACTGAAAGGTTTAGGACATAAAAGCTCCGGGGTTATAGTGTATCTCCCTCTTGGGACATTATGTCCCTCAAAGAATGCTGACTTGGCTGAGATACTGAGAAAAAGTTAAGACGATGCACAGAGCACCTACGAACTAAATCATGACTGAGTATTTAGGGTCTAAAATCAAGGCACGACACATGAACTGGGCTAAATTCATAACTACTAGGATGCTCCATCTTGGAATGGGCATATTCGGGAGACTTTGGATAGGGCAACTGGGCAGAAAGATGGGAAACTATATGAACTTGTCTGCCTGACTGCTAAACTGAATTCTTGGATTTACGAACTAACTCATACTAAAAACTTATACTCAAGTGGAGAATTTCTTAACACTCTTTATATAAAGTTCTACTGACTTTAGGGAGCAAAGAAATCTTGGCATGGTCTGAATGAGATATCTGAGTAAGAAATCACGACATGGCTAAACTACTGCAATATGGGCACTAATAACTCTACCTACTAAGGTCTGATCTAGACTAAATTCTCCCACTATGTTCAAGCCTACTTAAATCTCTAAAATGCATTTAGCCCCTTACACAACATTATGACATTCAAGCCTATATTCATAACTGCAGCCTCATGTAAAACTAGTATGCAACAATCTTTTCTTAACATAAAACATTTACTCTTTCCCTTCTGAGAAACTGCTCATCACTACATCATTCCATAAGGAGAGTTCACTGAAGGTTAAAACATAGGGACCTGAAGCAGGAATGGAAACTATATTAAACATGACATTTAACTGAGGCCTGAGGAATAGAACATCAATATCCTGGACTTTATCAAGTGATCTAAACTGAGGATATACATAAAAAAATCCAAATTTAGCTGATCATTAGGAGTATAGCATAAGTCATGGAAACTGAGCACACTGTAAGGAATGAGTAAATGAGTCATAAGCTGTATGACCTGAGTTTGAAGTTTTTGTATTCATGGAACATGATTCGTTATACTGAGTAAACTGGAACTCCTTATAGTAGGAACTATAAGCATAACTGATTTTCGATAACGTACCCGAATATGAGTTAGGATCATAGAGCTGACATATAAGGCATGAGTACTGATATTACTGACATTACTACTAAAATCTGAAAGCCTAACTTGGTTACTTGTTCTAACATCTCCCCCTTAGCTTAAAGCCATCATTCTAAAGTTGTGAACCACTTAATCAATAACTTTAAACTGAACTGTCACCCCTTTACTGTAAAGTATGGGGGTAGACACTGAGGAAGGCCCTGCTAATATTTTGGGTCTGACACCGAATTTGATGGCTATATAGAGGTTACAAAGAAAGTAAATCCTCAGGATATAACAAGGTATAAATATACCCATAACTTTATCAGGAGAACTTCCCTGATCATGGAGAGACTAGAGTGCATAAAATTTATTCTAGCGTTGACCACTAGTGGTACTGGAAGTGGTGCCCTATCGGACAAAGCTGAAGGATGGTTATACTGACCCTTAGAACCTAACTGAGAACAATCTTTGACTCTGTAGCTTGGCTTGCCATATCCAAAACAATCATCACTGCCAACTCTACACACTCCCTTATGGTTCTTACCATATTCTCTGCAAAGCAGATTAATATGAACACCCATCCCACAACCTTGTGACTTAGAGCCTGGTGCTCCATCTCAACTAACATTCTTAGACTAGGTCACTGGCGCCCGAACTAAAAGCGAATTTGATATTGAGAATATTTAATGAAACTGGGAGCGGTTATTACCCCTGATCTTGGCTTAGAATTATTTGTTCTAACCTTCTTATTCTTCCTACACTTCCCTCTCTCACTTTGCTAAGTGCAAGTCAAAAGCCTAAATAGGATAATAGTTTGTAAATTGTTCTGAGCAACTACTGAATAAGCTAAGGTAGTGAAAGCAGCTCTAAATTCAGCGTGAGAGACATGCTCATGCAGGAGATCTACCTGAACTGGCAAAGGAGCTGTCTCATTTTCATTACTTCTTCCATTAGCTTCTTTGTGAGAAATGTTCTGGAAGGATAAGGAAGATATAAATTAGATTGAGAGTTTAACTTGAGCTGATGCTCACTCACACAACATGAATACTGAAAGAAGGGAAACTTATCCTAAAACATATCATAGTCTCCATAAGTGTGACGAAGTACACACCCATGCACAAGACTCTACTAGATACAGCTTTCAGACTTCCTAGGACACTGTTGAACCTTAGGCATTGATACCAAGTTTGTAACATCCCGAGAGTACACCCTAGATTTCATATGGTGCTTACAACCCTGAAGGACCATAAGCTAACCCATGACTGATATCTATTATATGCACTGAATTGTAATGCTGAAATAAATACAGAATTAGTCTCAATTTCCATAAGGTTCAAAATCTAAATACTAATAAATTATAACATCTGGTAAAAATATCTAAAAACTAAACATTGTCTGAACTAGTCTAGTCTGAAAGCCTCTAGCTGAACTGTCTGAATATGGAGTTGATGGGATAAGCCCCCAACTAACTCCAAATACTGAACTACTGATAAACTGAAAAAATCATATTACTGATAGATAAGGACTCACTACTAAATCTGTAATTGCTGACTGGATCTATCTAAACGTAGTCAGGATCTTGAATATCCAAACCTATGATATGAGACATCATAGCACAAAGAAAGAGTATGTAGTTAGTACGTGAAATGTACTGGTATGCTAGATGAGGTAAGGCTAGTGCAAGGATTCATATGCATGAAAAAGAACTAACTAAATTTTATAAAGTAATTGAATATAAGAGTATGTGGATAACTGATACTACAGAAATCACTGAGTATCCAATACTGTACATATATGTATAAACGGTAACTGAGCTTTTCTGAAGCTGAGCACTAAGTTTTGATAACTGAGTAACTGATATCGAAAGTTACTGATAACTTATTTACTGATACTGATTGATTGTGTCTGACGATCTTGATTCTGTCAAATAAACTGAGTTCTTAACTGAAACTATGAGAGGTAAACATCTAACCGACATGCCCCAAATAAGATAAGATAACTAAGTTGGGGTCCAATCTGTAACCCTAATTAGAAGGGTGCTAAGACCGTGCCATGGGTACTAACATCTGCTATGGAGTCAGTCCTATCTAATGGGTGACCCTTGAGATCAGTCCTAAACTAGCGGGTGATCCCTAAGTATGTCAATCCTATATAACAGGTAACATCTCATAACCTATGCTGGCTATGTAGTTCTAGAACTTAGGAATTATTTCTAAGGACTCAATCTTAACTAACAGTGAGCCCCCATCCCTATTCTCACTCGGTGCTGAATTCTACTCTCAACTAAATAGACACTGAACTGATTATACTGAACTGGACAGGACTGATATTGAGTCTACTAAGTTTTTCTAATTTTTTAACTGACTGAGTTTACTGATCGTGACATGATTGATACTATTTTGTAACTAAAACTGGCTCTAGGTCAACAAATATAGTCGGGTATTAAATACCCCCAGGACTCGATAGCATAAAAAGAAAGACATAAAATGATCATAAAGGCATAATAATACTTTCTTGCTAACAATGCACTCATTTAGACATTTTGTCAAACACTTGATATACATGAACTTCTGCAATAATGGGATCACATAATAACATGTCATGCTTTTACTAGTCAAATCACATAAGCATTTCATCAAACACTTGTAGGGCATAAGCTTGTACATGATTGGAACCACATAATAACATGTCATGATTCCACTATTTACTTCACATAGGTAATTTAGCAAACACTTGGGGAGCATGGATTATTTATATGATAATGGCCAACACATAAACATCATGATACATTAATCAATTTGTAAATTCAAGGTTTTATCAAGATAATCACATATTCATCACACATGTTATTCAATTTTCATGAAACTTGCAATTGATTCATGGATTGAAACCCAACTAATATCATGAACATGAATTCAATCTAATTCAAACATGGAAATCATAAATCTGAGATCTTATATGTTTAAAAAGGGTTCTTGGACTTCATGGGTGAAAGGACCCATGGATGAACACCTAACATACCTGAGAATAAGAGTTCATGAAGGTTCTTGGAGGATTTTTTGAGATTGTTCTTGGTTTCCTGGAGTTAAGGTTTTGTATTTTAGAGCGAAAGATCTTGACTTTTTTGGAAAAAATGAATAATGAATGACTTAACATGTTTTTGGAGCTTTAATCCCATATCTTGATGTAATAAAATTAGGGGAAAAGACTAATTTAACCCTGGACAAAACTTTGGATTTCTGTCGAAAATTTCTAAAATTACCCCCTGGCGCGATGTGGTACAATTGCGCCAGCTTACTGGAAAGTAGACAACTAAGAACTGGGCTGATGGCATGATGCAGCTCCATCGTGGTGCCTTACTGAATGGGAAATTGGACCTTAGCATAACGCACCATTATCATGGAGCAACACTGGAAAAATGACAATTGCCATTTGAACTGTCTCCGCGACGTGCTGAAGTACCAGATGGTACACTGTTTCACTAAAATGAGTCTAACTCTTCACCCGGGTATCGTATTTGGGAGAATTTTATATCTTGGAAAGCTAATTGAATTTCTTACGCTATGGAAGGCTCTAAATTGAAAAATACTGAGTATTTCAAATATTTTATATGGGATTACTCATTTACTAAGACTTAAATTAAGCTAGAAAAATACGAGGTATTAGAGTAGTTCTTGTACAACTTAGGGGAAGTGTGAATTTGATGCCCCTGTCAATTTGTAATACTCTTTTCATGGGGAATCCAAGACATTTTGATTTAGTTCTGCAGCTGGATGATAGATCTAGAGTGGCTCCAAAAGGGATCATTAAGGATGTTCCATAAAGGTTTGTAAGTTTGTAATGCCCACTAATTTTATTGTTCTTGAGTATGAAGTTGGTGCTGGGATACCATTATATTTGGATGTCCATTTTTAGTAACTGGGACTATTTTAATTTACTAGAGGGAAGGTAACTTAAAGATACGGGTGAATTATGAGGAGGTCACTTTTATAGTATACAAAACCCACAAAACACCAACATACTATCAATATTTAGATATAATATAGTGGTGAAATAAAGTAAGTGTGGAGAAGCATAATGTAAGCTTAAAACTATGCAACCTAGAAAACTTACTATTGAATAGCTTGAGTGGAAAATTGAGAAAGTGCACAGGTGAAATAGAAACCCGATCCTATGGTAGAAATGCTTTAAAGTGATCTTGAGGTTTATTTGAAGTTGAGAAAGAGGGAACTTTTGATGTTGACCCCTCAAGAATAATCAAAACAAGAATGAAGACCCTGGGAGGAAGAACAAAATGAAATCCTATTTTAGTTGTCACAACTATCGTGTTTGATCAGGCGCTACTTCGGTGACAACCCAAGTTGAAATAAAATTTGTTGTTTTTTATTTTTATATTGTGACCTTTGATTTTTTTTCTTGTTGATTTTGCTGATAAGAGGAAGTCTTAGTGCCCAAAATCTAAGCTAAAGAGCATGATAAATGCATAAGTTTAGGGTCCTCTAGCCCCTATGATGGAAATTGTGGAGACCAATATGTCGGAGCAAGGCTTAAAGGCTTTGAGGAGTATTTTGGACCTTTATTTTATGTCTCATTTATGCTTTGGAGACATAGAATCTTTTCAAGTGTGGGCAGAGAATATTCTAATTTGTTTAGGGTGAAGTGATCTATAGGATTCTTTAAGGATTGTTTTGTAATTTTTCACTCGATCAAAAAATACAAAACATTCCTTACCGATTGATTTCTTTACGAGTATCTTTATATAGTCAATTTCAAACAAGCATACCTTCTAGATCCTAAAGTATTTTTGAGCTAACAACCTAGAAAATGATAAATATTTTAATTATCTTTCCAACTCATCCGGTTTCATCCTAATTTGATAATCCTAATAAAAAGCTATTGCTATTTTAGTGAAGAAATGCATAGCAATGAGATTCCATGAGCCAAACCACAATTGTTGTTATGTTGTATGACCGTACAATGATCTTTTCTGATCAAAATAGTTGACATGTATAGCTTCCAACCTAGACAGGGAACCACAACTATGGTTAGAAACCATGATATTAGTTACAATCTTGACTCTTAAAGTTTTTTTGGTAGCCACCTTCAACCAATAAACCAAGGTACCATCATAGGTAGGTCTCATAATTTTACCAAGGCTCGCCTGATCATGTTCAAAGAGATGAAATACAACTTCCAACCCCGAACACTACCCACAATAATTGGTTGGTCCCATAATCATAGGAGGGTCCCATATATCTCTTCTAGTAACTTTAAGTTACGAATTTAAAAGGAACACATCAATCTTTTCCAAATTTTTTGACATCAAAACTATATCATTTGATTATTTAATGGATAATTATTAATGTTATTATTACCATATCCCTTATTAATCAGAAAAATACCTGACACTTAAATTAAACATAAAGAAAAAAGATAATTTCTTTCCCTAAGGTAGAGCTAGGTTCATCTTCTTTAAGCTTCCAATTTTAAAAGAATTCTTTAAATTCCTCATCTCCAAGTATGTGGGATTTCATCAATGGGTCTCTTTTCACCCATTAAGTCCTAAAGTTATCTCAATTCCTCATTCTAACTCTTTCCCAGAGCCCAGAGGTCATGAATAATGTAAAAAAATTTTATTTTAGTTTCTTGATACCATTGAGTTATAAACCCATATTCCAATATGAAATCTAGTACCCTTACATGTTATAACCACACACCCTAGTTATATTTTGAACTTCATAATTGTCACTTGAGTTATTGAATACCTTTAATTCATTCAATGTATAAATTTGACATAATAGTTGCATTCTTTAGAGATGGTGGATTATGAACACCCAATTACCTAAGGTTTCATGCATATTTTTATGAGCATAAATTCCTTCATCTTACAAATTTTTGTATGGTTACAGATAATACATATATTTTCAATCTTCAAATTATTATTATTATCAGTGAGCATTGCAGTTATTAGTTTTATTCAGTTGGGAGTAGTGCTTGGCACCCAACGGACATAGGTATGAAGGCTCATTCGTTAGTTTCGGTTAATACCTTTTGTAGAAGTCTATAAGTCATAGAACTACGACATCATAGTAGGTTCATAAAAGGTTCCCTATCAGACTAGGCTTTATAGCTTAGTCCTTTTGGTCATCAGTTTAGTGGATCCATGTCATTCAGTGTTTATAACCTTAGCAAGGTACTGAAAAACCTTCTAGTTGGGGTTACATATTCGACCCAGGTTATATATGACTGGAGTATGTTGGTTATTAGTATCTCCCGTAGTCCACAACCTATATTTTAAATTTAGATACTTGTATGACCTTGCATTAAGTTATTTTGTTTATCATATAGTACATGTTCATTACTCGGTCTTGCACTAGTTTACTATGTTATAAGCATCATGTTTAGCCTATATCAGTAATTTCCTATCTCACATACTCAGTAAATTAAAAGTACTAACCACATAATTTTTTTTGTTCTATATTATCTTATAATATAATTTTTGACACTCAATATCCGAATCACGCTTAGTATGATATCATACCACATCATCAATACAATAGTGAGTCCTCAATATTTAAGGACAAGTATCAATATTTTTGTTTTTTTATTTACTTTAGTTTCAGACAGTTACAGTTAGGTAGAGGCTTTTGCCAGTAAGTCATTTTATTTAGAGACTTTTGGATAGTCAGATAGATTTTGTTTTCAACTTTACGGGTTGTTCAGATGTTTTTATTTGGGGCTTATTTTCAAAAGTTATTATTAAGATTTATTGTTACGACATTAGTGATTTTTGATCATTTTTAGTACTCTTAGTATTATGCCAGACCATGGGTTAGCTTGGGGTCACTTGTGACTCAAAGCACCGTGTTATGACTAGGAGGTAGTTTCAGGATATGACAAACATTGTATTAGATCATCAAGTTTAAGTGTACTATGGTTTATGAAAGCAGTTTTGAATAGAGTCTTTTTCATGGGTATGAAGTACGACACACTTATGAATGAGCGGGTTAGAAATATTTTATTAAAAATATTACGTTTTTATGTTTATATCGTGTGATAGGGTGTGAACTCAATTAAAACCTTCTTATATCTCATTATCTAAATATTTATATAAAATATCTCTCCAGATAACTAAAGGAAGGAGGTGCGGGAATAATAATGATGTAGGAAATTAGCATCCTAAATAACCACTAAACTATTGCAAAATTTAGGGTTGCTTACACAACCTTAGCCTAGTCCATCACCACCCTAAATAACTAGTCAACTGTTGTACCAGCCTACCAAGTAGTGAATATGACACCGGCCAGAGTCTTAGAATTCACTCGAATGAATCCCTAGTATTCTATAGGTCTAAGTCTAAACAGGATCATCAGTAGTTTTTGAATAGCATTAAGAAAGTTGTAAAGATCATAGGTGTCAATCCAACTAAAACTGATGACTTGGTTATGTATCAATTGCAAGGAGTGGCTCAAACCTAATACAAGTAATAAAAGAGGATAGAGTGTTAATGTACGACCAGTAGAGTAGGATGGTTTATTGTTATATTTCTATATAGGTTCTTCCTACTTAAGTAAATAAAGGAAAAGGTGTAGGAATTTATTAGTCTAAAGAAGGGTAACATAAGCATTATGAAGTATTCTCTTATATTTACTCTATTGAAAAGTATGCTCTGGCTATGGTAGCTAACTCCAGGGCCTACATGAGCATATTTGTGTCTGGTGTTTCTGAGGATGTGGTCAAAGAGTGTAGGACTGCTATATTGGTTAAGGAGATGGACCTCTCTAGGCTGGTGGTTCATGCTCAATAGATTGAAGAATAGAGATCAAGGAGAATGAAAGAGAGAGTAAGAGGGACAAACAAGTAGCTTCAATTTCCCTGAACGAAGTTCAGATGGTGGAAATCATTTTTAGTTTTGCCAAATATCATCACCTCAAGTAAAATATTCTAATAATGCTCCAGTGCCTAAATTCAGGTAGGATAATCAAGATAGAGCACTAGGCGCTATGTTCTAGGGTAGTTTAAGTAGTGTTCATACCAATCTAGTATGCAAGAAATATGGTAAGAACCACAAGGATAAGTGTATGGCTGGTAGTGGTATTTGTTTTGATTATGGGAAGCTAGGATATAGACTGGGGGAAAGTGCATTGGCTTAACATAGAGGTAGGGATGCTCATTAGAAAAGTCAATCTAACTCTTTAGCAGCTCCAACAGGTCGCCCAAATCAGCAGTGTGCTTTATCTGGTGCAGCTGGTGGACAATATCAAAATAGGTTATACTTCTTTCAGACTTGACAAGATCAGGAGGTTTTCCTGATGTAGTCACTAGTATGCTACAGGTCTTCCATATTAGAATTTATGTGTTATTAGATACTAAAGCCACACATTCTTTTATAACTCCCTATATAGTAGTATACTTTGGTGCTAGCAGTAAATTATTTCACAACCTTTCTTAGTATGTACATTATTTGGTTCTTATGTCATATCTAGGTAGGTATATAGGAATCTCCCATTCACAGTTCCCCAGAACGTCACCTTAACTAAACTTTTAGAGTTTGACATAGTAGATTTTGATGTATTCTTGGCATAGACTAGATACATAATTACTATGCCTCTATTAATTGTAGGAAGAGAGTAGTCCAATTTTGGTTTCCAAATGAACTAGTTCTAAAGTTGAAGGGTAGTGCTTCAACATCTATGGGTTGGTTAGTCTCTTACCTTAAGGCTAAGAATATAATCTCTAAAGGGTGCATATATAATCTTGTTCAGGTTAAGGATTTAATATTTGAAGCCCCAACTCTAGAGTTAGTTCTAGTTCTACAGAAATTTCCAAGGACATTTCCAAATGATCTACATAGAGTTTATCTCATATGGAAAATTGACTTCAGAATAGATCTCCTTTCAGACACCCAACCTATTTCAATTCCACCTAATATAATGGCTTCAACAAACTTAAGGAATTGAAGGAATGGTTAAAAGATCTCCTAGACAAGGGTTATATCAGTCCTAATATATCTCCATAGACTTCCCCAGTTCTTTTGGTGTGTATAAAAGATAGTTCTCTTCGAATGTGCGCCGACTATCATCAGTTGAATAAGATCACAGTCAAGGATTCATATCCCATTCCCAAGATTGATTAGTTTTTTGACAAACTTCAGGTTTTGAATTATTTCTCTAAGATAGACCTCAAATCAAGCTATCATCAGCATAGAGTCAGAGAATGTGACATTTTGAAGACAATTTTCAAAACTTGGTATGGTCTTTTTTAATTTGTTGTTATGTCTATTCGAATACTAAATGCTCCTACAACTTTCACAAACTTGATAAACAAGGTGTTAAAACAATACTTTTACATGTTCATCATTTTCTTTATTGATGACACCCTAGTTTATTATTATAGTGAAGATGAACATGTAGACCATTTGAGGATTGTCTTGAATATTCATAAAGATTGCCAACTATTCACCAATTTTATCAAGTGTGAATTTTAATTGAAATCAATAACATTAATTGCTTATATAATTTTTGATGAAGGCATTTGGGTGGATCCTTAAAAGACTGAAGCAGTATGGAACTGGCCTAGACTCATCTAGATTACAATTTCAAGAAAGTGTAAAGAATCGAAATAAGACTTATCATATCAATCATGGTTTCAATACCTAATTTCCATCCCATTTTTAGCATAATATTATAAATATACTATGAACTAGCTTAATTTATGAAGAATGTAAACCTAGCCTACTTGGACGCTAAAGAAAAGCCTGAAGAATCCACTAAATCAGCAAATTTTTCTTCCAAAAAGCTTTTGCAATATTCCATGCTATCAAAAACACAATCTACTCATTAAAATCAGAACAATGATACTCATTTCACTATTATGATTTGGGTCAAAAAATACATAAAATCCTATGTGTGACCATTTACAGAATCAAACTTTCAAAACCAACATAACATCCCTCTATTCTCAAGAACATTTACCCTCAAAAATAGGTAAATTCTGAGCTTTAATGATGTTACAATGAACCCACTGATGATTAAGGGATTTTGGTGAAATCATGAGAATCAACCATGGAATTTGATGAAATATACCAAGATTTCAGAGAAAAATACGTTATTTGAGCCTATGAACACTACAAAATCACCTACTAAGGATTGTCCCAAGTTTCTACACTCTTCAGGGTTCTACACACTTGAGAATGGGTGAAAAATAGAGAAAATTAGGCTAAGTGGGGTATTTATGCTCCTACCAGGTACAAGGGTGTCTCTTAAGTGGACACAGGGCCTTTTAAGTGGTCACCACTTAAGAAACATAGTGTCACTTTAGCGATATGTATCATCTGAAGATGAACCATTAAGGGGTCCCTTTACTTCTTAAGCAGCCATCGCTTAAGCGATAAGTGTGGCACTTAAGCAATGCCTCTTAGGCTAGCCTGACCCGTTAAGCAATAGTCTGGGCACTTTAGTGGTCCTTCACTTAAGAAATCAATATGGGTGTTTTAGAGGGCCTCTACATAAGTGACCCAAATGAGCGTTTATGCCTTGCACCTGCTGAGTGTACCAACTAAAGCTCAAGAATTATTCCAGTCTTAGACCAACCCATCAAAATTATTTTGAATTTTGTATAGATAAATAAATAACTCTACCCAATCAAATATGACATTCCATTCTTAATGGCATAGTTGAAATTTCCATTCGAGGTCATTTTAATAAAAGGTGCATCACACACCTATGTGCCATTTTTCATAACTTTTGTCCAATATCTCAAAATGAGTTAGGAAGCCTTGAGACCCTGACCAAGGGGCCACCTAGGCTAAAATCAATGTTTTGGAGTTTTTGGAACTGTCAGAATTGGCATACAAGGTCGTTTGACTGAAGTTTTTTCCTGGTAGAGATATGAACTAGCGAAGGCTTCAAAATTGGGATTTAGCTGAAAGAAAACAAATGAACTACCCAGTAATCTAACTCAGCTATATCAAGTATTAAATGACTTGGGGCAGCTATAGGATAGCTCTAAATTGCAAAAATGAGAGTAAATACAGGTAATGACCTGGAGGTTCATTATAATATCTATTAGTAAAATAACTTTTGTCTACAAAAGTAAAGGATTATTATGTACCTAAAGCCCCGAATAGGTAAGGATGTCATGTTACACATCTTACTCTTAATCTCTAAAGTACCCTTCTCTACTAAGGGGTGCCTCAAGTAATCCTTAACTATTGAAATATCTCTAGTGCACAACCGTCTGACATCAGTGGCTAATATAAGCATAGGCTCCTCCACAAAGGCCAATTATTAATCCAATTTGACCGAGTCCCATCTAAGCACATAAGCCAGATCATAAATATATTTCTAGAACATAAAAATATGGAAAAATGGATGGACAACAGAAAAAACAAGGTTAAAGGCTAACTCATAAGCCACATTACCAACTATGCAAAGAATCTCAAAGGGTCCAATATATCTGGGGTTGAACTCGCCTTTCCTCCCAAACCTCATCACACGGTCCATCTAAAATAATTGATGGAATACCCAATCATAAACTCCAAATCTAAAGGAACGAGGTCTGTGATCTGCATAAGCCTTCTTGTAACACTCTCAATTTTTGGATTAGAATTCAAACTATTGTTACCAAGTGTACAGAATGAAACCCAAGGATTCTAAGTCAATTTAGGGGTTATGATAAGTTCTATAGAGTTGAAATATCATTTGATATCAGTCGAGGTCATAAAAATCTCCTAACTCAAAGATGAGTTGTGAACACTTCTATTGATTAAGTTTTAGTGAACATTTCAGCTTGGGTCAACTTTAAACGACCATTACTCCTTGTACATAATGATTTATGTGTCCTTCCTTTAATAAAATGAAATATCTTTGAATCTTATTTCCAACACATTTAGTTTTTCCTTAATCCAATATCAGAGCAAAAAGTTATACTCATTTTACTTTAGCATGTACGTTTGTCAACCAAGTGACGACCAGAGTTGATAAGTTGCCAACTGAGTGATGACTTATCAGCCCAAGTCGTCAGCCTTAACCAAAAAACCCTCAATTTTAGCCTCCAAGGGGTGAGTTATGGTGATAATCCATCACCTATGTCATCACTTATCAGACCACGCTGTCACCCATGACCAGTAAGGGCCCAAAATCCATCAAAAGTGAAGATGACTAGAGGTGATAAGCGATCACCTAAGTGAAAAATTATCAACCCAAGTCGTCAATTGAAAATCTTAGCAGTTATGATTTGGTTTCATAAGGGTATTTTGGTCTTTTCCCTCACCTCCCATGACTTAAATCATCAAAACCACGTACATAGCCATCATAAACAAGTTTTAAAACCCTTAATCCTCTTTATCCTCAAGAACAAGATTAGGGTTTCTCCTTGAGGTCATCTCCTAAAAACTTCAAGATCACATTACGTCTCTTCAAGATAATCAAGAACATAAGGTTCTTAAGGAAAGACTTCAAGAAAATCCTCCAAGAATGTTCTCAAGTTTTCCAAAGTCAACTTGTTTCATCGAAGCAAGCCAAAAAAGGTATGTGGAGTTTCTGAACAAGGATAATCCTTTCATCCTTGTGTCCAAAACTAGTTTTTAATTACAAATTTACAAGATTTTGTATGATTACACATGAGTTTTAATTTAAGGTTCATACCCAATGATTATTATTAATAGATTATGATATAACAAGAAATCTGAATATAAATTGCATCTTTCTTTTTACATGTCCATACGTTTGGCTTGTTTTACATATATTGAGAACTAAATTGCTTTATTATGACAAGAACTATGCAAGAACTCCATAATTTTGACTATTGAGCATGATTTATGATGATTCGACATGAGTTAGAAATATGGGTTATAAAGCTCTAGATTGAATATTAATATTTCAAGAAATTATGCTTTTAAGCATCCCATTATATGTTTATAATTAGTTTTTGAATCAAGATTTGACCTTTCGATCCCTAGCTAAGATATGGAATTCACTTCCTAGCTTAAATTTCAGTTTAAAGTAAACAGATGCACCATTAGCCTTCAGTATGAATCGTTATGTTATTTAGAGTAAATTTTAAAAAGAATGAGCATACAGATTTAAAAGGAGTAGTATTTAGCATCAAGTGGGAAGTGTGGGTTTAGCGCATCCTACTTTACCAAAACTATGAGCCAATGTAGGTACAAATTCAGATTATATTCTATTTGTATATGGATATAGATACAGATTGCGATCACTTAGCTCAGGTTATACTCCCTAGAAAGATATAACACCTCTCCCCAACATGAGGTTTTCCACTTAGGGGATCTAGACGTTGGACACTATGAGAGCTTACATAGTATATGTTGGTTAGAAGAACCACCCTTGTAGAACATCTTTTAAAAGAATTCCCTACTAGAGAAGAAAAATAGAAAAGTTTTAAAGACAAAATACAAGTTCAGCTTTTAGAACCAAATGTGATGGCTCACAATATTTACACAGTATGCTTTGTTATTTATGATTGATGATTTTTAGCTTTCAGTTATTCAAGCCATTGTGAGTCATTACACTTATCATGCATTCTTTTATAAATTTTGATACACATTGAGAAATTATTTTACTTATGCATTCACTCCCACATGCTCAATACATCCTCAAAATACTGATCCATATATACATATATATGATACATCGTTTAATAATGTAGGTTTAGGTTCTCAGTTCCAGCAACATGAGTGATCTCGAGCATCTCCATCTACATCCCAACAGTTGGTGAGTTCTCATAGGACCCAGTATTTAGACTTTTACTTTATTTCATTATCTTGATTAGTTATTTTCAGTTGGTTTGAGTCATTTGGGGGTTCGTCCCAGTGGCTCTCTAGTTCTTAGTAGTAGAGGCTTGTTAGACTGATGGTTATAACTTAGATTTTTAGTATTAATTTTTTAGACTCTCTAGTTTTAAATATACTCAGATATTATGTTCAGTTAATTCCAGTTTAGCACAGATATAATTTAGTATTTCAGTATTAATGCTTTCTTTAGCTACTTTAATATGAGTTTCAGATTTAGTGGAAGGCTTACAGGGTTAGCTTGAGACTACTTATAGTCTTGAGCATTGTATGACGTCTCAAGACCCATTTTTGTGATGTTACAAACTTGGTATCAGAGCCTAAGGTTTAAAGAGTCCTAGAGAGTCAAATAAGTTGCATTATGTAGAGTCTTGATCATTGATGTGAAGTACGCCATATTTATGATCAAGAGGCTATGGAATAATTTAGAAAATTATCCTTTTCTTTCACGATCTATTATGCTTTCAGTTGTCTCTATCTACTTTTAACTCGTGCTCTTACGTGACAGATTATGACTCCTTACCGAGCAAATACATGCAGAAATGATAACCAACTACCCCAGCCCGTTAACCCTCTAAATAAGAATGTATCCCATGCTAAATTTTAGGATGCTTTTCAGGAATTGGTCCAAGCTGTTACTTCCAATGTTCAGGGCAACCATTAGGCTGCAGTGCTACTTTAGTAGAATGGCAATTTAGCTGTAGCCAGAATCTGTGACTTTGTGAGAATGATTCTGCCTGAATTTTTCTGTCAAAAGTAGGTGAAGACCTATAACTCTATCTTGATGAGGTGAAAAAGATAACCCAAATTATGCATATTATTGAAGAAGAGAGTGTAGAATTAGCATTCTACAGGCTGAAGGATGTTGCTTATGATTGGGTGTTGATATGGAAGAATGGTAGGGGTAAGAATGCAACTCTCATAAGTTAGCAGGTATTTCAGGACACATTTCTAGATAGGTTCTTTCTTCTTGAGATGAGGGGAGCTAAGATAGAGAAATTCATGAACCTAAGGCAAGGCTCAATCACAATAAAGGAGCACTACCTTAAGTTCAATAAGTTGTCTAAGTATGCTTGAGATTTGATAGCTGACCATGGATCTAGTATGAGTAAGTTTATTACCAGAGTGTCTGGTTTGGTAGTCATGGAGTGTAGGACTACTCATGGAGTGTAGGACTACCATGCTTATTAGGGACATGGATCTTTCTAGGTTGATAACTCATGCTCAATAAATTAAGGCAAAAAAGTTTAAACGAAGAGATAGAGGAAATAAGAAGGCTAGAACTGGGCAGTTTGAGTATGGCCAATCAAGATTTGCAGGGGGAAATTATTTGTAGTTTCAGAGTCATCCATCTTTGGTGGCGCCATCTTAGGTCATTGCTTCTATACCCAGAACCAAGGCGGAGCGGTGGGGTAGGACTTCTATGTCCAGGTCTAAAAATAGTATGGGTGCAAAAACCCAGTTATCCTACATATGCTAGATATAGTAAGAATCATCTTGGTGATTTCTTGTAAGGACAAAAAGAGTGTTTAGGATATGGTAAGTTGGTTCACAGAATCAAAGAATGCCCATATGCTAAGCAAGGAAATAGGGATGTTCATCTCCAGACTCAGGCTACTAGTGCACCAGCTCCTCCAGGTCGCCCAACTCCTCCTCAGGGTGCATCATCTAGTACTGGCAGCGATCAGTGCCAGAATCGGTTCTATGCTTTACCATCCCGCTAGGAGAAAAAGAGTTTACTAGATATTGTTACTGGTATGTTTTGTGTCTTTTATTTTTATGTTTATGTGTTGTTAGACCCAAGGTCAAATTTTTCTTATGTGACTCCGTTGGTTGCGGTAAACTTTGGAATAGATTCTGAAAGCTTTCTAAGCCCTTCTTAGTTTCTACCCTATTAGGTGAGTTAGTTGTTGCCAAATAGATTTATAGAAAGTGTCCTATCACTATCTTTCATAGGATCATGTTAGCAGATTTAATACAATTAGATATGGTTGACTTTGAACTTATTCTGGGCATGGATTGGCTTAATTCCTGTTATGTATCTATAGATTTTTGCACCTGAGTGGTGAATTTTTAGGTTCCCAATGAGCCAGTCTTTGAGTGGGAAGGTAATTCAATATCTCCCAAGAGTCATTTCATATCCTATCTTAAGGCCAGAAAGTTGATATCAAAAGGGTGCATCTATCATTTAGTTAGAGTCAAAGACATTAAGTCTGAGGCTTTAACCATTCAGTCAGTCTGGGTCGTAAATGAATTTCCAGAAGTTTTTCCTAAAGATTTTTCAGAGGTACCTCCCTATAGAGAAATAGAATTCGGAATTGATTTTCTTCCTGATACTCAGCCTATCTCCATTCCTCCATATCATATGGCTCCTGCTAAGATTAAAGAGTTGAAAGAGAAACTCAAATACCTCTTACATCAGGATTTAATAAGGCCCAATATTTCTCTATAGGACACTCCATCCTATTCATACATAAGAAAGATAGTTCTCTACAAATGTGTATTGATTATCGTTAGCTGAATAAAGTCACTGTTAAAAACAGATATTCTCTTCCCATAATTGATGACTTATTTGATCAACTCCGAGGTCAAGTTATTTCTCTAAGATAGATATTAGATCTGGCTATCATTGACTATCATCAGCTTAGAGTAAGGGAATATGATATTCCCAAGATAGCTTTTAGAACCCATTATGGTCATTTTGAATTCCTAGTCATGTCTTTCAGGCTAACAAATACCCCAGCAGCCTTTATGTACTTGATGAACCGAGTGTTCAAATAGTACCTAGACATGTTAGTCATAGTCTTTATCAATGATATTTTTGTTTATTCCTATAGTGAGGATAACCATGCAGACCATCTCAGAATCATGTTGCAAACTCATAGAGATCACCAATTGTTTGCCAAATTCAGTAAGTGTGAATTTTGGCTAAGGTAAGTAGCTTTTCTCGGTCATATTATTTCTGGTGATGGCATTAGAGTTGATCCCCAAAAGACCAAAGAAGTGAAAAATTGGCCTAGACCCATTTCTCCATCAGACATCAGGAGTTTCTTGGGTTTATTATGATGTTTCTAGAGTTGGTTTGGGTTGTGTTTTGATTTAGAGAGGTAAGTTCATAGCTTATCCCTCTAGATAGCTTAAACCTCACAAAAGAAACTATCCTACTCATGATCTTGAATTAGCTGATGTTGTGTTTCCTTTGAAAATCTGGTGGCACTATCTTTATGGGGTGCATGTTGATGGCAACAGATTATGGCTAAAGAACATGGTGCGTGTTACTCCATTCACCCTGGTGCTACTAAGATGTATCGAGATTTGTGCAAAGTCTATTGGTGGAGTGGTATTAAGAAAGATATTGTGGAGTTTGTGGCTAAGTGTACTATTTGTCAATAGCTTAAGGTGGAGCACCAAAGGCCTGGTGGCACCTTGCAAGAGTTTAGTATCCCCACCTGGAAGTAAGAAGAGGTGAACATGGATTTTGTAATAGGTTTACCCTGTTCGTATCATCAGCATGATTTGATTTGGGTTATTGTAGATAGGTTGACCAAATTAGCCCATTTTCTGCTAGTTCATACGTCCTCTCAGCTGAAGATTATGCTAGTTGTATATTAGAGAGTTAGTCAGATTACATGGAATTCCCTTGTCTATTATTTCAGATAGGGGTACTCAATTTACTTCTCATTTTTGGAAAGCCTTTTAGAAGAGTCTTGGTACCCAAGTTCATCTCAGTTCAGCTATCTATCCTCAGACAGATGGTGAGGCAGAGAGAACCATTCAGACCCTAGAAGATATGTTGAGGGTATGTGTTCTTGACTTTAAAGGTATTTGGGATGAGCATTTGCCATTGATCGAGTTCACCTACAATAATAGTTACAATTATAGTATTCAGATGGCCCCGTTTGAGGCTCTTTATGGTAGGAGATGTAGGTCACCTATCGATTGGTTTAAAGTGGGTAAGGTTGCATTGATAGGGCCAGAAGTGGTATTAGAAGCTATGGAGAAAGTTTAGTTGATTAGAGAGAGGCTTAGAATAGCTCGGAGTCAATAGAAATCTTATGTAGATATGAGAAGAAGGGACCTTGAGTTTGAAGTTGATGACTTAGTTTATTTGAAGGTTTCAGTCAGGAATGGGGTGAAGAGTTTTGGCAGGAAGGGGAAACTTAGCCCCCGATATATCGTCCGTTATATAATAGTGAGTCATGTTGGGAAGGCAGCATATGAGCTTGATTTTCCTATAGAATTGTCAGTCATTCACCCTGTGTTTCATGTCTCCGTGTTAAAGAAGTGTATTGGTGACCCAGCCATTGTAGTTCCTTTGGAAAGCACCGAAATTTAGGATAGTCTCTCTTATGAAGAAGTCCTAGTCGAGATCCTTGATCACCAAATTCATAGGCTAAGGAACAAAGAGGTTTTCTTGGTCAAAGTCCTTTGGCAGAATTAGTCCGTTGAGGGTGCCACTTGGGAAGCAAAAGCAGATATGCGATCCAAGTACCCCCATCTTTTCTCCGCAAGTTCAGATTCAGCCTAAGGTAATGATTCTCCTCAGATTGATCCTCTTCAGTTCTCAGTTTTAGTTATGTAATCATGTTCCCAATGATGTATATTCTTTATATACAATCAGACCTCCTAGTTTTCTCGGTCAACCAGCCTTATTCGAGGACGAATGTTCCCAAGGGGGAGATAATGTCACACCCCCATTTTTGGATTAGAATTCAAACCATTGTTACCAAGTGTACAGATCGAAACCCACTAATTCTATGTCGATTTAGGGGTGATCATTAGTTCTATATTGTTGAAATGTTCTTTGATATCAGTTGAGGTCATAAAAATCTCCTAACTCAAAGATGAGTTGAGAACGCTTCTATTGATTAAGTTTTAGTGAACATTTCAACTTGGGTCAACTTTAAATGACCATTACTCCTTTTACATAATTATTTACATGTCCTACTTTATATCAAATGAAAGATCTTTGAATCTTATTTCCAACGCATTTAGTTTCGCCTTAATTTGATATCAGAGAAAAAAGTTATACTTATTTTACTTCAGCATGTCCATCTATCAATCAAGTAACGACCTGAGTTGATAAGCCGTTAACTGAGTGATGACTTATCAGCCCAAGCCATCATCCTTAACAAGAAAACCCTTAATTTCAGACTCCAAGTGATGACTTCAGGTGATAAGCTATCACCTATGTGATGACTTACCAAACCAGTTCTTTACCCATGACCAGTAAGGGCCCACAATCCATCAAAAGTGACGACTTGAGGTGATAAGCCATCATCTATTGTCAACCCAAGTCGTCCATTCAAAATCTCAATAGCTATGATTTGGTTTTGTAAGGGTATTTTGGTCTTTTCCCTCTCTTTCCATGACTTAAATCATCAAAAACACGTACATAGCCATCATAAACAAGTTTTAAAAACCCTTAATCCTTTTCATCCTCAAAAACAAGATTAGGGTTTCTTCTTTAGGTCATCTCCCAAGAACTTCAAGATCCCATTATGTTCTCTTCAAGATAATAAAGAACTTATGGTTCCTAAGACAAGAACATCAAGAAAAGCCTCCAAGAACATTCTCAAGTTTTCCAAAGTCAACTTTTTCCATCGAAGCAAGCCAAATAAGGTATGTGGGATTTATAAACCAGGATAATCCTTTCATCCTTGAGTCCAAAACTAGTTTCTAATTAAAAATTTACATGATTTTGTATGATTACACATGTGTTTCAATTTAGGGTTCATACCCAATGATTATTATTTGAAGATTATGATATGACAATAAATTTGAATATAAATTGCATCTCTATTTTTACATGTCCAAACATTTGGCTTGTTTTAGATATATTGAGAATTAAATTGCAGTATTATGACTCGGATTGTAAAAGAACTTTATGATTTTTACTATTTGTGATGATTTGACATGATTTTGAAATATGGGCTATAAAGCCCTAGCATGAATATTTGATATTCCAATAAATTATGTTTTTAAGCACCCCATGATATGTTTATAATTAGTTTTTGAATCAAGATTTGATCTTTTGATCCCTAGCTAAGGTATGGAATCCACTTCATAGCTTGAATTTCAGTTTAAAGCAAATAGATGCATCATTAGCCTTCAGTATGAATCCTTATGTTATTTAAAGTGGATTTTCAACAGAATGAGCATACAGATTTAAAGGGAGTAGTATTTAGCACCGAGCAAAAAGTGTGGGTTTAGCGCATCCTGCTTCCCCATAACTATGGCCAACATAGGTACAAATTCAGATTATATTCAATTTTTATATGGATACAGATACAGATTGTGATCACTTAGCTCAGGTTATACTCCTTGGCAACAGTATGACACCTATCCCCAACGTGAGGTTTTCCCCTTAGGGGAACTAGACATTGGACACTATGATAGCTCACATAATGTATGTTGGTTAGAAGAACCTCCCTTGTAGAACAGCTTTTAAAAGAATTCCTTACTAGAGAAGAAAAATAGAAAATTTTAAAATACAGAATACAAGTCCAACTTTTAGAACCAAATGAGATGGCTCACAATATTTACACAATATGCTTTGTTATTTATGATTGATGATTTTCAGCTTTCTGTTATTCAAGCCATTGTGAGTCATTACACTTAGCATGCATTCTTTTATGAATTTTGATAAATATTGAGATATTGCTTTACTTATCCATTCACCCCCATATGCTCAGTACATCCTCAAAGTACAGATCCACATATACGTCTATGTGCTACATTATTTAATAATATAGGTTTAGGTGCTCAGTTCCAGCAGCATGAGTGATCTCGGGCATCTTCATCTACATCCCGATAGTTGGTGAGTCCTTATAGTTTGAGGACCTAATATTGAGACTTTAAGTTTATTTCATTAGCTTGATTAGTTATTTTCAGTTGTTTTGAGTCAGTTGGGGGTCTGTCCCAACAGCTCTCTAGTTCTTATTAGTTGAGGCTTGTCAGGCTGCTAGTTATAACTTAGATTTTTAGTATTTATTATTCATATTCTCTAGTTTTAAACGTACTCAGTTATTATGTTCAGTTAATTCCAGTTTAGCATAGATATAATTTAGTATTTTAGTATTGATGCTTTCTTTAGTTACTTTAATATGAGTTTCAGATTTAGTGGAAGGATTACAGGGTTAGTTTGAGATTACTCGTAGTCTTGAGCACTGTGTTATGTCTTGGGATCCGTTTCCGGGGCATTACACTTCTGCCTACACTAAGTTGCCCTCAACCTATTGTGTATCACCCTGACTCTATCCAACGACTCCTAAATCAAGTCAGTAACATGATGTCTAATCTAAGAGGTATCAAACTATCCAATCGAAAAATAAAATTGCCCGCCATATAAAGCCTCTAAAGAAGCCATCTCAGTACTCAAATAGTAGCTATTATTATACATGAACTCTACAAAAGCTTAGTGTTGCTCCCACGATCCTGAAAAATCCATAACACGGGCTCATTGTTCATCCTCGAGAACGTAAATATTTTGCTCTAATTGCCCATCGGTTTGATGATGGAAGGTTGTACTAAGATCCACTTGAGTACCTAACTCCTCTTGAAAAGTCTCCAAAAGCTAGAAGTGAACACCAAACCCCGAGTAAAATGATACATATAGGTACACCATGCAAACAAGTTGTCTCATTAACACCTCTAGATTGGGGATGTACCATTGTAATCGTAGGAACACTCTAAGCTGAAGGAATAATCACTCCACGATTGGGGCACTCTTTCAAGAAATGGCCAAAATCCCCAAAACCATAACATGCCCAAAGTGTTGTACCAAAGATTGAAGAACCAATTGACTTTGCCTAACTACCACAACTAAAATAACAAAAATACAAGCCCCTCAAAGACAGACCACAACCCTAGCAAGGACGATCACTAAAACTAGATTTTCCTCCATCGTTAATATGAAGTGTGGCCTAAATGGGCCTATTAGACTAACCCTAATCCTAATACAATTGATGTAGAGGGTACCTACCTAGATTACTACTACCTTTGAATCGTGATTCACAACGGCTCCCATAGAAACTACCTTGATACCGTGATGTCTTATCGCTGACCCCATAGGCTTCACGAAGCATCTTCTCCAAAACCTGAGCATGATCAAAAAACTCAAGAAAAGACCTACCCACATTATCCAAACTCTAGGTAGACATGCAAAGAGAAAGACTCAACCCTCTATCAAAGCGATGAACCCTCTCATACTTAGCAGTAAGAATAGAAGTAGAATGCCTAGCCAACTCCCTGATACTCCATAATAGTGATGGAGCCCATATCCAACCTTAAGAACTTATATCTCAAATGATCTATAAGGCAATGAGGTTGCAACACCTTGGGAGTATACCCTGGATGCCACACGAAGCTTACAGTCCCGAGAGACCACAAGCTAACCCATGAGCTGGTACTTGTTGTGAGCACTAAATAATATACTAATAAAGAAAATGTGCGGAAACAACTAAGTATACCATAAAGTTTCAATACTGGAAATAATACAACTAAAATCCATAAGTCTAAAACATAAGCGAAAATGCTGAAAATTGATTGATAAAACTTAACACTAACTAATTGTCTAAAATGTCTGAAAGCCTCTAAAACTGACTAAATAAGAGTTGATGTGACAGGCCCCAACAAACTCTAACTGACTACTGAATTGAAATACTAAAATAACATAATTGGTACTCAAAATTATAAGGACTCACCACTGCGATTGTTTCTGATGCATTGGGAGGTCTAGGTACGATTAAGAACCTGAGTGTTCGAACCTATGATATGATACATCATAGCATAAAAAATGAGTATGCGGTCAGTACTTTGAATAGACTGGTATGCTAGATAGGGTTATGTTGATATGCATGGGATCATGTATATGAATAATAACTGGCTGAATAAATAGGATGAGATAACCAATACATTGTATGCATGAAAGTTGTAAAATCTGAGGATACATGACCAAGTATATAACATGATACTATAATAGTCTGTAAACTGAAATACTGAAATTTGAGTACTGATTTAACTAATAAACTCTACTCTATGATCAAACAAACCTGAACTGACTTTTGAACTGAGACTGGACTAAAACTATGGGAGTTATCATCTAACCGAAATGCCCCAATATAAGCTAATTGGGGTCCAACTTATTACCCCAGTTGAAAGGGTATCAGTACCGTGTCACGGGTACTAACACCGATTGTGTAGATCTACTAAAGTAAAGTCCTAAAGGACTAAAGAGTCACCCTCTACTGGCAGGTGCTCTAGTGAGATATATGGCAACCCTCAACTGGTAGGTTAACATCTCAACCTACGTTGGCTACGTAGTTCTTGAATGCAGGGACTGCTACTAAAGTCAGACCCTCAACTGGCAGGTAAGCCCCCATCCCTGGGTTTTCTCGGTGCTAAATCTTACTCCCAACTGGACTGAATCTGATTACTAGACTAAACTGAGCTTACTGACATGATATACTAACTGAATTGATAATTTTCTAATATATCCAAAACAATTTTGGAAATAATGACACTAAAAAAATAGCTAAGATTTTGGCTATTCATAACCCCCAGGACTCGATAACATTACCAGTAGAAATATACTAAATCTTCAAAATCATGATAAGTAGTCATTGTTCCAAATTCATCTCTTAGGCATTTCATCAAACACATGGGGATCATAAAGTTAAAGCATGAGAATAGTTAAATCATGGCATAATAACATAATTTTAATACAAAAATCATGGGTTAAAGATTTAACATACAAATAACATCCTTCAAAGAGATCAAAGGCTAATTCCAACACAAACACATGTACATATGATATAAAAATTGAAATTCATGGAAGTTCATAGATAAAATTTATAAAAACAAGTAAAGGTCATGATTTTAAACTTTAAAGCGGATTCTTGGACTCCATGGGTGAAAAGGACCCATGAATGAACATCTAACATACCTTAACTAAAGAATTTTCATGGGTTTTTGGTGATTTCTTGAAGCTTCAACTTGGAATTGAAGAAGCTAGGGTTTTGTTCTTGAGAGAATTTGTGAAATGAGGAGTGATTTTGCCCTTTTGGGACCTTAATTTCGTGTTATGGGTGAGTGATGTGTGAGCAGATGCTAACACATTTGAGGCTTTAAATTGAGAATAATTTCAAAGTCTTAAGAAACTATTGTCTTTTTGATTGTTTTCTCTTTGATATTGCAGTAAAAGTCGAGATACAAGAAAATCAGCAATTATGGAGTAAAGAATTGATTTGTGAGCAAGTAGAGAAGGAAGAATAGCTGACAACTTATCTGATAAGTCATCATCCTTGTGATAAGATATCAAAGTTGCCATCAGGCTTAGAAAGAGAATGGCTTTCAGTTGGAATGTGTGACGACATCTATGATAGCCTATCATAAATTGAGCTAGTTCATAGTATATTTAAAATATTATGCTAAAAATGGGATGGAAATTAGGTATTGAAACCATGATTGATATGATTAGTCTTATTTTGATTCTTTAGGCTATCTGGAAATTGTAATCTAGGTGGAACTAAAACCCATAACTAGGGTTGTAGAATCTATGATTATTTCTCTATGGATTTAATAGTTGGTTAGGGTTTGAGTGATTGTAGGGATATCTTGATAATTTCTTTGTTATGATAGTTATTTATTGGTTGGGAATAAATGATTAATAAGGTAATAATATTGATCAACTTGATATAAAATCATTATGAATAGAATAATTTCCTAAGTTCAAGAGAATTAGGGAGTTCAACATCTAAGTAGGTTGAGAAACACTTAGATGGACTGTTAAAACTGATAATTTGGTGTTTCCCACAAGTCATGAGAACCCAATACTATAGTTATTATTTAATGGGGATTAATAATCATAGTGATCACAACCCTAGTTCCTCTCTATCACTGATTTGAACTATTAAAATTTTAGTTTTAAGATCTGAAGCAAGTTAAAACTTTAATATTTGTTTTATCATTAAAATTCCCTATTTTATCTTTTCGTATCATTTGTTTGAATTCAACTTATAGCTATAGATTCAAATTAGTTTAATTGCCACTCATATTGTTTCTCGTGGATTCGACCCCGACTCAAAAGTTGGGTAAATATATTGACAACGGACGCCTTGCACTAAATTGACGTGTAAGTTGAGCGTTATCAAAAATGGCACCGTAGTTGGGGAACAATTTTGAACTCAATACGCCAAATTGTTTTAACATTATAATTTTGAACTCAATACGCCAAATTGTTTTAACATTATAAGTTTAAAATCAATACGCTAAATTATTCCCCGGCTAATGATAGTGTAGCCAATGATAGCCAATTGTTCAAGCAAGTAGACTAAAATGCCCCCTCCCCAGGGAACAAATGCCCCCTCCCCTTATTGTGCTTACCCAAATTCTAGTTCTTCTTATGAGTTTGATAGGTCTTATGGTCCAGAAAAAGAAGAACGAAACACCGGTAAGAGTGGCATTGAAGCTATGTTTCAACGAATATTAGATCTCTAGAAAGAAACGTATGATATCGTATGTTATATGGGTCAAGACATGAAGCCAATCATTCATGAGGAGATGGATATAGAGGTCAATCATTCAAAGCATTCTTCTAAATTATGTTTAGATGATATCGTGTCTATGGAATCATTTAAAATAATGATCGAGTGTCAAGATGAGGAGCAAGAACCCTATATTGATGTTGAGCTTGATGTTGAGCAACCCTCAGTGATTTCCCAACCAACCGAACTAACCATGAGAGATGATGCCAAGATTGAGGACATGGTGATAGAGGCAAAAGAAGAAACAAAGAAAATCTCTAATAAAGACTCTAGCCCAATTCGGAGTGAAGATGTCGAGAAGGTGAATAAAAGTGAGTGTGTAGTAGATAGTGTAAATTTTAAAGTAGGATTAATTGGGCCTCATTCAAAGAACTTTTCTACATTATGTTTAGATGATATCTTGTCTGTGGAATCATTTAAAATAGTAGAAGAGTGTGAAGATGAGGAACAAGAATCCTATATTCTTGATTTTACATTAGACAAGCAATATAAAAACATACCTCACTTTAAGGCCGAGTGGTTTACCACGCTCAATCCATTACTCAACTTCTTAATTTTTGCACCGCCCCCTATGATCGAGGCAAGAAGATGGACACTAAGTTGGGGATAAAATTCATATCATCAACATAGAGGAAAAAGTTGAGTTGGGTCATGCCGCGACACAAAATTAAGTGTTTCTTGGGAGGCAACCCAAGGTATTTTGTTGTTTATATTCGTATTATGTGATTAACATTAGATTTTTGCACCCATGGTGCCACGGGTATATTTCTAACTCTCTTGTTTTGGTTTGATGCATTGGGGACATTGCATGATTTTAAGTTGAGGGTAGGGATACTTGTGGGTGTTGATGTCCTCCTGGGGTTTTTGTGGCCGTGCCTCTTTTCCTCAGAGTCTTGTTCCTAGTAGAGCCGACATGTTTAGGCATATTGTGATTTGTTGTAAAATATTGTAGTTGACTAGGAAAAATACAAGTACCTTAGGCAGTGAACATATTTTTGTTGATTTTTGAACACCTCTCCAATAGTCTATTTTATAACTGTGTGATATGCATTTATGTGTGACCACTGTGCATCTTGTTATGGCATTAGTACTAGTGATATGAAAACTATTGCTAAACAATTGTATGAACCGAATGGGTAGTAGCATGTGATGTAACTTTGTGTTGTGTGTGTGTGAGATACTAACTAGTTCCCATTGTATGTTAAATCCAGAACTTGCCCGATTAGTCTTACCTATGTTGAAGGATAGGGGTTAGGAAAGGATCATAGGTCATTTGATGTTATCCCACTTTTAGCCTAAATGACCTTCCCTGTATGCGTAATATCCCTTGATCCTTATTTTAAGCCTGAATAGCCTATTTATTTTTATGATACCTATCACCGTCCCATTTAATCATAATGAACCTGTTTTGATCCTAGTCCTGCGTGGACACTGTGCACCTTGACTTAGGCAAATGGCCTAAGTTGAGAGTGGCTATCATAGGGGTGTATAATGTAAAATGAGTTTGGAGAAAGGTAGAATAAAAAAAGAATAAAAAGTTGGGTGCGGTGGAAAAAAATAAGAAAAGAAAAGTTGTGAAAAAAGTGATTATAGAAAAGACCACACCCATCTTGAATATGTGTGATCAAGAAAAGAGAAAAATAGAAAAAGGTTAATAAGTGAAACCGCAAAAGCTAGTGTAGTGTCAAGGAGGCTTAGTTAATTTAAATATCCTTTTGTATCATACCATCCCAAAGCCTACATTACAAGCTGAAGAAAAGTCCTATAGTGATCCTAACTTAACTATCTGAAAGCTTCGGTAATGAAAATAAGGGAAAGATTATGGTATTTGGCATACATTGACTAGAACTTCTTTTTTAGAGTGAGTGTTTCTTGACCATCCTTGCTTTGACATGGTTGAGTTCACATATGAGTGAGGAAGGACCCTTTTATTGTAAGGTCACACTGGTTACGTTGCTAATTGCTAACTTGTTTGGATAGTGTAATCTTGGTACATGCATGGTTGTTGTTACTGAGCTGGTGCCATATCTTGATTCATGTGTGTCACATTGTTATTCTTCAAGAATATACACAGTTGTTTTTAAATTGATTGACCTTGGAGATAGTGAAGATTTTTTGAGATAATATGGATGGTTGACTGCCGAAAGCACTTTGTATCCTCTTGGTTGTGTTTTAGTTACTTGAGGACAAGCAATTATTTTAAGTTGAGGGTGTTGATGTGTGAGTAGATGCTAACACATTTGAGGCTTTTAACTAAGAATAATTGCAAAGTCTTAAGCAAATTTTGTCGTTTTTGATTATTTTCTGTTTGATATTGCAATAAAAGTCAAGATGCAAGAGAACCAGCAATAATAGAAGTAAAAGAGTTGATTTCTGAGCAAGTAGAGAGGGAAGTATAGCTGATGACTTGTTTAATAAGTCGTCAGCCTTGTGATAAGCTATCAGAGTTGCCATCAGCCTTAGACATAGAATGGGTTTTAGCTGGAATTCATGACGACACCTGTGATAGGCCATCAGAAGTGTGATAAGCCATCAGGCTCGTCATTAGGCTTAGACAGAGAATGGGTTTCAGCTGGAATTCGTGACGACATCTATGATAGGCCATCAAAAGTGTGATAAGCCATCAGGCTCATCGTTAGGCTTAGGCAGGGAATGGGATTTGAAGTGAAGAAGCAACGATAATTCTGATAAGTCATCATATGTCGGATAAGCCATCATGTCTCATCGTCAACCTAAGGCAGAGATTGTCAAAAGTGAAGAGGAGCTAATGACATTCCTGATAAGTCATCAAACTCCTGATAAACCGTCACACACCTCGTCACCTGTCCGAGAGAATATTGTGATCTATGATTTTGTTTCCATAATTAGGATGAAGTATTTAAAGAATATGTTAAGGTTTTCTAATAAAATAAAGGGGCAGAACATCTTGAACTGATTCGAAGGGAGTTTACTTTTCTTTTTAGCTCTCAAAACTTAGAATTCAATTTTCAACTCTGTGATTTGGTTGTGGGAATTTTTTCTTGAACTTAAAAGAAAATCGACTTCAGACTTCATCTTTTGTATTTTTAATTACTTTGAATGATGAATATAATTGTTGCTATCTCTTTCTTTCTCATGTGGAACTAAAACCCACAACTAGGATTGTAGGATCTATGATTATTCCTCCATGGATTTAATAGTTGTCTAGGGTTTGAATGATTGTGGGGACATCTTGATAATTTCTTTATTATGATTGTTATTTATTGGTTGCAAACAATAAATCCCGCCTTATGTTGATTTGCTTGAACTGAGATATGCTTTAAATACTTCATCCTAATTATGGAAACAAAATCATAGATCACAATATTTTCTCGGACAAGAGACGACGTGTGTGACGGCTTATCAGGAGTCTGAGGACTTATCAGGAATGTCGTCAGCTCCTCTTCACTTTGGACAATATCTACCTTAGGTTGACGATGAGACATGACGACTTATTAGACATGTGATGACTTATCAGAATTATCGTTATTTCTTCACTTCAAATCCCATGCCCTGCCTAAGCCTATCGACGAGCCTGATGGCTTATCATACTTCTGACATCCTATCACAGATGTCATCACACATTCTAGCTGAAGGCCATTCTCTGTCTAAGCCTGACGACAACTTTGATAGTTTATCTTAAGGAAAACGACTTATCAGACAAGTCATTAGCTATTCTTCCTTCTCTACTTGCTCAGAAATTAACTCTTTTACTCTCATAATTGTTGATTCTCTTGTATCTCGACTTTTACTGCAATATCAAAGAGAAAACAATCAAAAACGACAAAATTTGCTTAAGACTTTGCAATTATTCTCGGTTAAAAGCCTCAAAAGTGTTAGCATCTTCTCACACATCAACACCCTCAACTTAAAACAATTGTTTGTCCTCAAGCAACTAAAACAAAACCAAGAAGATCAGAGTATATTCGACAGTCAACCATCCATATTATCTCAAAACATCTTCACCATCTCCAAGGTCAATTAATTTAAAAACAACAACTGTGCATATTATTAAAGAACAACAATGTGACACATAGGAATCGGGATATGGCATCAATTTAGCAACAACAACCATGCATGTACCAAGATTAGACTATCCAAACAAGTTAGCAATTTACAACATAACCATTGTGCTCTTACAACAAAGAGGTCCCTCCTTACTCATATGTGAACTCAAGTATGTCAATGTGGGGATGGTCAAGAGACACTCACTCTCAAAAAGAAGTTCCAGTCAATGTATGCCAAATACCATAAGCTTGCCCTTATTTTCATTACTGAAGATTTCAGACAGTTAAGTTAGGATCACTACAAGACTTTTCTTCAGCTTGTAATGTAGGCTTGGGGATGGTATGATACACAATCATATTTAAAGTAACTAAGCCTCTTTGACCCTACACTAGCTTCTGGGTCTCACTTATTAGCCTTTTTCTATTCTTCTCTTTTTTTTATCACACATATTCAGGAAGGGTGGGGTCTTTTCTACAATCACTTCTTTTTTTTTTCCACAACTTTTCTTTTCTTGTTTTTTCACCGCACCCAGCTTTTTATTCTTTTCTTTTATTCTACCTTTCTCCATACTCATTTTAAATCACGCACCCCTATGATAGCCACCCTCAACTTAGGCCATTTGCCTAAGTCAAGGTGCACAGTATCCAAGGAGGACCAGGGCCAAAATAGGTTCAGTATGATATAAATGAGACGGTGATAGGTATCATAAAAAGAAATAGGCTATTCAGGCTCAAAATAGGGATCAAGGGATAATATGCATATAGGAAAGGTCATTTAGGATAAAAGTGGGCTAATATCAAAATGGCCTATGATCTTTTTCTAACCCCTATCCTTCAACCTAGGTAAGACTAACCGGGTAAGTTCTGGATTCAACATACAATGGAAACTAGGTAGTATCTCTCACACACACGCCATAAAGATACATCACAAGCTACTACCCATTCAGTTCTTGCAATTGTTTAGCAATATTTATCATGTCACTAGTACTAATGCCATAAAAATATGCACAGTGGTCACACATAAATGCATATAACACAGTTATAAAATAGACCACTAGAGAGGTGTTCAAAAATCATCAAAAACATGTTAACTGGCTAAGGTATTTGTATTTCTCCTAGTCAACTACAATAATTTACAACAAATCACAATACGCCTAAATATGTCGGCTCTACTAGGAACAAGACTCTGAGGTAAAGAGGTACGGCAACAAAAACCCCAAGAGGATATAAACACCCACAAGTAGCCCCACCCTCAACTTAAAATCATACAATGTCCCCAATGTATCAAATCAAAACAAGAGACTTAGAAACATACATGTGGCACCATGGGTGAGAAGATATGATGTCAATCATATAATACGAATACAAACAAAATACCTTGGGTTGCCTCCTAAGCAACGCCTAATTTAGTGTCGTTGCACGACCTAACTCAACTTTTTCCTCCACCTTGAGGATATGAATTTCACCCCCAACTAAAAGTACATCTTCTTGCCTCGATCATAGGGGAGTGATACAAAAATTAATAAGTCGAGTAATGGATTGAGAATGGTAAACCATCGGCCTTAAAGTGATCTGTGTTTTTATGTTGCTTGTCTAATGTAAAATCAAGAATATAGGATTGTTGTTCCTCATTTTCACACTCTTCTACTATTTTAAATGATTTCACAGACAAGATATCATCTAAACATAATGTAGAAAAGTGCTTTGAATGAGGCCCAATCAATCCTACTTCAAAATTTACCCTATCTACTACAAATTCACATGTATTCACCTTCTCGACATCTTTACTTTGAATTAGGCTAGAGTCTTTATTAGAGATTTTCTTTGTTTCTTTTTTTACCTCTAGCACCATGTCCTCAATCTTGGGATCATATCTCATGATTGGTTATGTTGGTTGGGAAATCACTGTGGGTTGCTCAACATCAAGCTCAACACAATATAGGGTTGTTGCTCCTCATCTTTATACTCTTTCATTATTTTAAATGATTTCTCAGACAAGATATCATCTAAACATAATATAGAAGAATGCTTCAAATGATTGACCTCTATATCCATCTCCTCATGAATGATTGTCTTCATGTCTTGACACATATCACATACGATATCATATGTTTCTTTTTGGAGATCCAACATTTGTTGAAACATAGCTTCAATGCCACTCTTCCCAGTGCTTCATTCTTCTTTTTCTTGACTATAAGACCTATCAAAATCATAATAAGAACAAGAATTTTGGTTAGCACAATAGGGGGAGGGGGCATTTGGGCAATCACTCCAATGTCCATCTTAACCACCATATAAAGAACAATCATACTCCCAGTAGGATGGATATAGTGCACACATCTCCCTCTGGAGAGAATATCTACTATCTTGCCAAAAGTGAGGTCCATCACAATATGGACATGGATCATCAAGATAAGATTTACAACCACCTAGCTCATGTTCATTCCATGATGCCATAGTAATAATTAAACTAAAATAAAAATCTACCTAACATAAGAAATAAAAGAAAACTAAAAACAAATATTTAAAAGTTTGAATTCAAGCAAGTAAGCTAAAATTCCAAACCAACTAAATACGCCAAATTTTTCCCCGGCAATGGCGCCTTTCTTGATAACATTCAACTTATACGTCAATTTAGTTCAAGGCTGTCGTCGTCAATATATTTACCCAACTTTGGAGTCGGGGTCGAATCCACAAGGAACAATATGAGTGGTGATTAAACTAATTTGAATCTATAGCTATAATTTGAATTCAAACAAATGAAACGAAAAGATAAAATGTGGATTTTTAATGTTAAAACAAATGTTAAAGTTTTGACTTGCTTCAGATCTCAAAACTAAAATTTCAATATTTAAAATTAGTGATAGAGAGGAACTAGGGTTGTGATCACTATGATTATTAATCCTCATTAAATAATAACTATAGTATTGGGTTCTCATGACTTATAAGAAACACCGAATTATCAGTTTCGACAATCCATCTAAGTGTTTCTCAACCTACTTAGATGTTGAACTACCTAATTCTCTCAAACTTAGGAAATCATTCTATTTATACTGATTTTATCTCAAGTTGATTAATCTTGTTACAGCATTAATCATTTATTCTCAACCAATAAATAACAATCATAACAAAGGAATTCTCAAGATATCCCCACAATCACTCAAACCCTAGCCAACTATTAAATCCAAGGAGGAATAATCATAGATCCTACAACCTTAGTTGTGGGTTTTAGTTCCACAAGAGAAAGAAAGAGATAACAACAATTATATTCATCATTCAAAGTAATTAAACTTACAAAATATGAAGTCTCAAGTTGATTTTATTCTAAGTTTAAGAGAAAATTCCCACAAAAATCAAAGAATTGAAAATTGAATTCTAAGTTTTGAGAGCCAAAAGGAAAAGCAAACTCCCTTCGAATCAGTTCAAGATGTTCCGCCCCTTTCTTTTATTAGAAAACCCTAACATATGCTTTAAATACTTCATCATACTTATGGAAACAATTTCATAGATCACAGTATTTTCTCGAACAAACAACGACGTGTGTGACGGCTTATCAGGAGTCTAACGACTTATCAGGAATGTCATCAACTCCTCTTCACTTTTGACAATCTCTTCCTTAGATTAATGATGAGACGTGATGGCTTATCAGATATGTGATGATTTATCAGAATAGTCATCACTTATTCACTTTAAATCTTATTCCCTGCCTAAGCCTAACGACGATCCTGGCGGCTTATCACACTTCTGACAACCTATCATAGATGTCGTCATGAATTCCAGCTGAAGCCCATTCTCCATCTAACCCTGACATCTTATCGCACTTCTAACGGCCTATCACGGAGGTCGTCATGAATTCCAGCTAAAACCCATTCTCTGTCTAAGGCTGATGGAAACTCTAATAGCTTATCATAAGGTTGACGGCTTATCAGACAAGTCGTCATCTATACTTTCATCCCTACTTGCTTAGAAAACAACTCCTTTACTTACATTATTGCTAGTTTTCTTGCATCTTGACTTTTACTGCTATATCAAACAAAAAACAATCAAAAGTGACAAAAGTGTCTTAAGAATTTGATTTTATTCTTAGTTAAAAGCCTCAAATGTGTTAGCATCTTCTCACACATCACTGACTGGACAGACTCGTGAATTTATGCAATGATATGAATATGATCGTATGGCCGGGACTGAGAATAGAAAAGAGATAATCTAAGGGAAAACTATTACCTTGAACTAAATCTACGTTTGTGGAGAAAAGGTGACGGTACTTGGTTCATATATCTTCTTCTGTTTCCCAAGTGGCTCCCTTAACGGATTGATTCCGTCAAAGAACTTTGACCAAGGGAACTTTTTTGTTCCTTAGTCTATGATTTTGGCAATCCAAGATTTCGACTAGGACTTCTGTGTAAGAAAGGTTATCCTGAACATCTAAGCTTTCTAAAGGAACAACAACAGCTGGATCACCAATACACTTTTTCAATAAAGAAACATGAAATACTAGGTGCACTGATGCCAAATCAGCAGGCAACTTAAGCTCGTAAGCTACTTTTTCAAAGCGTCTCAAGATCCTAAAAGGGCCAACATATCGAGGACTAATCTTCCCCTTCTTGCCAAACCTTTTCACTCCCTTTATGGGAGAGATTTTCAAATAAACCAAGTCTTCAACTGCAAACTCGAGATCCCTCCTATGCATATCTGCATAGGATTTTTGATGGCTTTGGCTGTCTTAAGCCTTTTTCTGATTACCTAAACTTTCTCCAATGCATTAAATATTGAATCTGGCCCTATAAATGTGATCTCACCTACCTTAAACCAACCAATAGGAGATCTACCTCTCCTCCCATATAGAGCCTCAAATAGAGCCATCTAAATACTTAAATGATAACTGTTATTGAAGGCAAACTCAATCAATGGCAAGTAAACATCCCAACTGCCCTTAAAGTTGATAACACAAGCTCTCAATATGTCCTCTAGGGTCTGAGTGGTCCTCTCTGCTTTACCATCTATGTGGGGGTGAAAAGTTATAATGAGACGAACATGAGTACCAAGACCATTCTAAAAAGCTTTCCAAAAGTGAGAGGTAAACTCAGTACCTCTATCTGAAATGATAGACAATAGGACTCTATTCAACCTAACCAACTCTCTAATATAGAGCTTGGCATAATCCTCAGCTGAATAAAAAGTATGAACTGGCAAGAAATAGGATGATTTGGTCATTCTATCTACAATAACCCAAATCAAATTATGTTTATAACGTAAACGAGGAAACCCTATCACAAAGTCCATGTTCACATCTTCCCACTTCCAAGTGGGGATGTTGAACTCCTGCATAGTGCCACTAGGTCTTTGGTGCTCAACCTTAACCTACTGACAATTAGTACACTTGGCTACAAACTCTGCAATATTCTTTTCATACCGCTCCACCAATAAATTTCCCCCAAATCACGGTACATCTTAGTGGCTCCTGGGTGAATAAAGTAATGTGCCCCATGCACTTCTGCGAGAATTCGCTGTCTCAAACAATCTACACATGGCACACATAGTTTACCCTGGCAATGCAACACACCATCTCCCCCTTGGGAGAAAACCTCTGCTTTCTGATCTCTGACTAACCCAATTCTGACTAACCCTATTCTAATTTTCTATCACTTTAGCAACCAAAGAAGATTCCAAACTATTCTGAACCCAAACACTATACTCAGCTGAGTCAACTAAACGAATGTCTAACCTAGCCAACTGATGAACCTCCTGAACCATCTTCTTCTTATCATTCTCAACATGAGCCATACTGCCCATAGATAATCTACTAAGGGTATCTGCCACTACATTAGCCTTGCCCAAATAATACAAAACACTCATATCATAGTCCTTCAACAATTCTAACCACCTTCTCTAATAGATATTTAACTCTCTCTATGGAAACAGATAGCGCAAACTTTTATGGTCCTTGAACACATCAACATACACCCCATATAGATAATAACTCTAAATTCTTAAGGTAAATACAACAGCTGCTAACTCAAGATCATGGGTAGGATAATTCTTCTCATAGGATTTAAGTTGTCTAGAGGCATAGGCTATGACCTTACCTCTCTACATAAAAATACAACCCAAACCAATTCTGGAAGTATCACAATAAACAAAAAACCATCTAAACTATCTGATAAGGTCAAAACTGGAGCTGAGGTGAATCGAGTCTTCAACTCTCGAAAACTCTTCTCATAAAAATCTAACCACTGAAACTTGACTTTCTTTATAGTCAATCTGGACATGGGGGATGCAATAGATGAAAATCCTTCAACAAATCATTGATAATAGCTAGCCAAACCCAAAAAACTCCTGATATCTGATGGGGAAATAGGTCTTGGCCAGTTTCTCACTACTTCAGTCTTTTGAGGGTCAACTCTAATGCCATCACCGGAAATAATATGGCTAAGGAAATCTATAGATTCTTAGGCAAAATTCATACTTACTAAATTTGGCGAACAACTTATTGGCTCTAAGAGTCTACAATACTATTTTGAGGTGGTCGGCATGATCATTTTTATTACGGGAATAGACAAGGATGTCATCTATGAAGACTATGATGAATGTGTCTAAGTACTACTTGAACGCTCTGTTCATCAAGTTCATGAAAGTTGCTGGGGAATTTTTTAGACCAAAGGACATGATTAGAAATTCAAAGTGACCATATCGAGTTTTAAAAGCTATTTTTGGAATGTCATATTCTCTGACTCTAAGCTGATGATAGTCGAATCTGAGGTCTATCTTAGAGAAATAACTAGCACCCTGAAGTTGATCGAATAAGTCATCAATCTTGGGGAGAGAATACTTATTCTTAATTGTGAATTTGTTCAATTGACAGTAATCGATGCACATTCTAAGATAACCATCTTTCTTACGCACGAAAAGGACTGAATCACCCCATGGGGAAAAATTGGGCCTGATGAATCCCTTATCTAAGAGTTCTTTCAATTGTTCTTTTAATTCCCTAAGCTCCACGGGATCCAATTTGTAGGTTGAAATAGAGATAGGCTGGGTATCTAAAAGAAGGTCTATTCCAAAGTTCATTTCACTTTCGGGAGGAACTCTAGGAAGATCTTCGGGAAACACATCTGGAAATTCCTTCACTACTGAAACTGACTCAAGATTAGGAATCTCTAAACTAGAGTCTTTAACTCAAACAAGGTGGTAGACACACCCCTTAGATATCAGTTTTCTTAATCTAAGGTACAAAACAAATTGACCCCTAAATGTTGAAGTACTACCCCTCCATTCAAGGACTAGTTCATTCGAAAACTAAAAATGAACAATTCTATTTCTACAATCAACTGAAGTATAGCATAAGTGGAGCCAATCCATGTTGAGAATGACATCTAAATTAGTCATCTCTAACTCCACAAGATCAACTAAGGTAACTTTCTGGGATATTGTAATTGGACAATTCCTATATACCTTCCTGGCTACAACAGAGACACCTACTGGGGTGGAAACTGAGAAGGGTTCCACTAAAGTCTCAAGACTGATACCAAAACTAATAGCTATGTAGGGAGTTACAAAAGAAAGAGAAACTCCGGGATCTAACAAAGCATAAACATGTAAATCAAAAACTTGTAATGTACCAGTAACCACATCAGGAGAAATTTCCTGATCCTATTGGGACTTATGTGCATACAATCTATTTTGGCACTGACCACTAGTTGCGGTAGAAGTGTCACCCTGCTGAGTCGAGCGATCGGATGAATTGTGGGACGACTGGACTGACCCTACTGACCACTATTTGGGAAATCCCTAACTTTGTGGTCTGGCTTGACACACCCAAAGCATATATTACTTCCAACTCTACACACACCTTGATGGATTCTACTGCATTTATGGCAAAGAAGATTTGTTCGACCACTTTTCATACTGCCTTAGGACTTAGAGCCTGGCGCCCTATCTCGATTATCATTTATGAACTTAGAGCCTGGCGACCTATCTCGATTATCATTTATGAACTTCAAAGATGGTACATTAGCTGAAGACAGAGCTGGGGCTAAAGATTTTTTATGGGATTGAGGATAGTTACCACCCTCTGACATCAGTTGAGCAAAACTAAAGATACATTTTTTGGCTCTCTTATTCTCTCTCTCTTTCCTTAAATTTTTTCTCCTTGATCTATTGAGCATGGACCATCAACCTAGACAAGTCCATCTCCTTAATCAACATTGCGGTCCTATACTTCTTGACATGTTATCAGCTACCTCAGAAACAAACTTACTCATCCTAGACCCGTTATCAGACACTTATTAGGAGCACACCTAGCTAGCTGAGTAAACTTAAGAGAATATTCTTTCACTCTCATGTTCCCCTGCTTAAAATAGATAAACTCCTGAACCTTATATTCCCTTAACTCTAAGGGAAAGAACCTATCTAAAAACGTTATAGCAAACTCCTCCCATTCAACAGGTCCTGTATTTGTGCCACTATATCCCTTTCACTATTTATACCAGGTGTGAGCAACATCCTGTAACTAGTAAGTTCCCAACTCTACACTCTCACTAGAAGTCACACCCATAATGTCAGTTACCTTTTGAACCATGTCAAGGAACTCCTGCGAACCCTCATCAGACTTGAACCCCAAAAATAGAGAAGCATTCATTCGTGTGAAGTCTTGAATCCTAGCTACAACAGTATTAGCCACTAGAAAGCTTGGGACAGTAGCCTACTGATTATTCTGAGCTGCTACTGACTGATCTAAAGTAGTGAGTACAGCTCTAAATTCAGCATAAGAGACATATTTATTCAGGGGATCTTCCTAAATAGGCGGAGGTGCAGTATGATTTACATTTCTCCTTCCATTATTCTTTCTAAGAGGCATGTTCTATAAATAGAAAGAAGATTGAATTAGAAAGATAGTTTTAATTGAGCTCATGCTTATTTGCACGACATGAATACCGAAAGAAGGGAAACTTTTCCTAAATCTTATTGCACCCTTTTGTCCATAAGTGCGGCGTGCTTTACACCCATGACAAGACTTTACTCAACACGGTATTTAGGCTCCCTAGGATACTTTGAAACCTTAGGCTCTGATACCAACTTTGTAACACCCCGGGAGTACACCTTGGATGCCACACAGTGCTTACAGTCTAAGAGACCACAAGCTAACCCATGAGCTAGTACCTTTTATGAACATTGAATAATATATTGATAATGAATATATGTAGAAATAACTAAGTATGCCATAAGGTTTCAATACTGAAAATAATAAAACTAAAACCCCCAAGTCTAAAATATGTGAAAATGCTAAAAACTAACTGATAAAACTGACAACTAACTGATAATTTGAAAGCCTCTAAAACTGACTAAATGACAGTTGATGGGACAGGCCCCAACTAACTTCAACTGACTACTAAACTAAAATACTAAAATAACATAATCAGTCCTCAAAATTATGAGGACTCACCATTGTTACTGTTACTGATATGCTGGGAGGTCTAGTTCCTGTCAGAAACCTGAGCGTTTAAACCTATGATATGATACATCATAGCACAAAAAATGAGTATACAGTTAGTACTTTGAATGTTCCAATATGCTAGATGGGGTTAGGCAGATATGTATAGGCTCATGTACATGAATAATAATTGCCTGAATGAATAGCATGAGATAACTGATACATGGTATGAATAAAAGCTGTAAAATCTAAGGATGCATGACCAAGCATATAACATGAAACTGGAATAGTCTATAAACTGAAGTACTAAAATCTGAGTACTGATTTGACTGATAAACTGTATGCTATGATCAAGAAAACCTGAACTAACACTGGACTAAAATTGTAGGAGCTATCATCTAACCGACATTCCCTAATATGAGCAAATTGAGGTACAACCTATGACCCCAGTTGGAAGGGTAGCGGTACTGTGCCACGGGTACTAACACTAGTTGTGTGGATCCACTAAAGTGAAGTCCCAAAGGACTAAAGAGTAAACCTCTACTGGCAGGTGCTCTAGTGAGATATATGTCAACCCTCAATTGACAAGTTAACATCTCAACCTACGTTGGCTACATAGTTCTGGAACGCAGGGACTGCTACTAAAGGTCACACCCTCAACTGGCAGGTGAGCCCCCATCCTTGGGTTTGCTCGATGGTAAATACTACTTCCAACTAGACTAACTCTGATTACTGGACTGAACTGAGCTTACTGACATAATATAAGGACTGAACTAATAATACTCTACTATATCCAAAACCATTCTGAAAATACTGAGACTACGTAAACAGCTAAGTTTTTGGGTATTCATAACCCCCAAGACTCATTAACATTACCAGTAGAAACATACTAAAGTTTCAAAATCATGATAAGTAGTCATTGTTCAAAACTCATCTCTTAGGCATTTCATCAAACACATGGGGTCATAAAGTTAAAGCATGAGAATTGTTAAATCATGGCATAATAACATAATTTCAATAAAAATCATGGGTTAAGGATTTAACATGCAAATATCATCCTTCAAATGGATCAAAGGCTAATTCCAACAAAAACACACATAAGTATGATATAAAAATTGAAATTCATGGAAGTTTGTGGATAAAATTCATGAAAATATGTAAAGATCATGATTTTAAACTTTAAAGCGGATTCTTGGAATACATGGGTGAAAAGTACTAATGAATAAACATCTAACGTACCTTAACTGATGAATATTCATGGGTTCTTGGTGATTTCTTGAAGCTTGAACTTGGATTTGAGAAGCTAGGCTTTTCTTCTTGAGGGAGTTTGTAAAAATATGAGTGATTTTTCCCTTTGGGGACCTTAATCGCGTGTTATGGGTGAGGAAAAGTAACGAAAAATGAGTCAAATACCCTTACATACCTAGAATTAATTAAACTGAATATGGCCAGTGACGCAGTAAGTCATGCATTGCATCGCTCAATCGACGCATTAGGCGACGCATCACGTTGCACCCAACCAACATGATAAGTGGCATGTCGTAGCCATATCGCACTGACGCGCTGGTTTGAACATTCAAATAAGCCTCAAACCTCATCTAAAAAATTTGAAACTTACCTGAGACATGTTGTCGACCACCCCAATCATGAATTAACTTAAAAATCAATATTCTAAGGTTGAGAAGGTCAGAATTAAAATCATTGAAGTTTAAGTGGCTTTGGAAATGACTAAATCTTAACACTTAATGAAATTTTCCAAGTCTTGGACCCTTTTAGCATACAAGAGTGAGCTGAAATGAGCTAGGATCTTACAGGGTCTTACAGACGAATATACTTATCCTATAAGATCCTAAAGCACTTAGTACATGTCAATAAGAGATATCCAACTGGTCTAGAATCAAAATTACCTCTCCACCATTATCAAGCTATCAAGTCCAACTGAAAAGTAGTAAAATCCATACCATGAGTATCAACTATGCCTAAATTCTGAAGCCTATCCTCATAGGTAATCAAGAACTCATACGCATCATCTCCCGGGGAGGCCTATCTCAACAACCTTCTCAAAATCTTATGATCCTTCATAAACAGAGCAGGGTGGTCATCTACCAACTAATCAACTACTGATGCAGAAAGGACCTTGACTCTGGCAATCACAGCTATAGGTTGCACCCCCGCCTCAATAACACTCTGATCCATAGGTTGTATGCTATCATATGGTGCATTACCAACTAATCCCAAAATTTAAACCAAAGTATCCTTGAGCATTGAAGAAGAAATAATACCTGGTGGAGCATGGGTTGGTCCCTAGCCCACAGCTGGATAGGGCAGAAGAATCTCTAGCTCAATAGTAGGAATAGGTTTTGGTAAAGCTCCCTATCTGGCTCCTAACTAGGAACACGTCTCTGGGTTATCCACGACCTCTAGGTCATCCATAAACAGTGATAGGATCCTTAGGATTGGTCTAAGGACTTTCCTCTCATACAGTTGTATCACGCATCCTAGCCATCTACAAAAGAGTGAAACTAAAGGAATTCTTTAGAACCTAACTTAAACTCTTAGCATAAAATTAGTGAAAAAATTGAAGAACTTCTATGAATATCCTATAGCCTCCCAAACATAATAAATAAACATCATCATGTTAATCCATGGAACTCTACTAGATACTTGCTCTGGTACCAACAATACTAGTAAACCTAAGCTCTGACACCAATTTGTCATGACCTGATTTATGAGTCATGATGGTACCTACTTTATCTTACTAGTAGGTAACACAAACTGTAGTCCCATCCATACTTTATTATATCATACCCAACTCTCAATGTCAGACTCAAACCAAGATGTATATAAATATTATAACATCCTCAATAGTATCAATACCATCATAGTATTTGCCAAAGTTATATCAAAACTCATATTATCAATATCATCATAATTATCGTACATTAACTAGAACTTATATTATCAATAACATGTCAATTGTTGGACTTGAACTAGAACTCATATTATTTGTTGGAAGTTTAAAGGAATTTATATATTAATACCATATCAATTGCCAGACTTGAGCTAGAACTTATATCGATAAATTGTATCAGTGAACCATGCTAATAAACCATATCAACATAGCATATCCATAAAACACCTGGTTTTACTCAAAATTAGCACCAACACCCGAATATAAAACTATCATAATCATTAAGTATTTAATCTCCTCAAAGTCCCAAAGTATACAATAATAAGTGTATAACATGTGTATATAAGTATAAAATCTAACATGTCTTGGCCTAGGATGGGTCAGAAGGTCTCACTTCAAATTCTTAAGATCCATTTTTAGGCAAATTCTACCCCAGACAAGGCTAATGTATCCAAATTCTTTTCTAGATGTTAAATAAGCCATAATTATGCCTAAGATAGAAATTCTTCCAAAAAAAGTGCAATCAAATCAATTCTATCTAAAACATGAGTAAGTAAGTCAATTCCACCTAAAATATGAACATCTAGGTCAATTCAACCTGAACATGGGCAACTAGGTCAATTCTACCTAGAACATGGACAACTAGGTCAATTCCATCTTAAACATGAGCAATTAGGTCATGTCCGCCTAGATAACAATTTCAAGATAGCCTAAATAGTCCAAATAAGATTAATTATACCAATCATGCTTTAAATACCAAAATCCTATCCTTTATCAATAATAATATCATAAATATATAATGAATTAACTAAATCTATGAAGAAGATAAACCTAGCCTACCTGGAACCAAAGGAAAGCTCGATGAATCCACTAAACCAGTGATTCCCCCTTCTAAGAAGCTTCCACAAGATGCCACACTATCAAAATCACAACCTACTCTTCAAAATAAGAACAATTATACTTATATTGCACTATTGTGCTTTGGTTCAAAAATTACATAAAAATCCCATGAGGGTCGCATTTGCAGAACCACACTTTCAAAATCAACACAATGTTTATCTATGATCTAGGAACATTTACCCTCAAAATAAGTGAATTTCAATCTCTAATGGTGTTAAAATTAATGCATCAATGACTAAGGTATTTTGGGGAAATCATGAGAAATAAACCCCAAAATCTTAAGGGAATGATTTTAGCCCCGATTTAGCTTGGGTTTCACCCATTTTTTTAGGATAATTATTTGAAACACCTTAGGTTTTGTCCTTTGCAAATTTTCTTAAGTTTGAGCCTTCTGTTGATCATACGACTCACCATACTAGTCATATGGTATGGGTACGGGTCTAGGGATCCTAGTTGTATGTTGGTCAGTGTGATGTTGGCCAAGTTCTATTCTTGGTACAAGAAGACTCCACACAAGTCGTATGTACATGATACAAGAGGTATGGTCCTATCGTACGTTGTCCAGAGTCTAGCCTAGATATTTTTGCTTAGGGTATGACTTGAAGGGTACTACTCGTAGGGTTAGGGTACGAGTTAGGCAAAGTGTCGTATGTTGGACAGAATGTGATGTCCAACTTTTTTATCAAGGTACGAGTAGAAGGTACCACTTGTATGATATGGGTATGAGTGAGGTGTCCAAACCGTACCCACCTGCAAAAATTTTTACAGTTTAAGTTGGGGGTATTCTAGACATTTCCCCTCTTAAATCCTTTTGACCCCACAACCTAAAACATCTTTTAGGGATTCATTAACCTCATATTCTCAATCAAACACTCTCAAATATCTCTTAAGTTCTTGGTTCAAGAAAGGCTAGGGTTTTCTTCAAAGCAATCAATTAAGTCTCTTAAGGATGGTTTCTCTCCGTCTTTCTTAGTGTCTAAGGCATGTTACTCCTCCCTCATTATTAGTTCAACTAAAAGCATGTTTAATTATTGATTTTCATGGCATTATTGTGGTATTATTCTTAGGGTTTTAAAGTATATGTGGGAGTTTTGGTTGTTCTTGGTTGAATAGTGTTTTCCTATATTTTACTTATGGTTTTCATGTTATAATGGTGATTTAAACATGTAGTTACATGGGAATAGTCAGTTGGTACTTGGTTTTGGCTTTGGAAACTATATGCCCTCAATATGTTTGTTAAAATGCCAATGACAATGCTTTTATCACCTAGTTTAACTATTATTGAAAACTTTGCATTAAATAATATGGTAATGGAACCTAAATTGGTTTAAATGGGTTTAATTAGATTGGAAAGGCCTTTGTGCCCGTGCTGTTGGTTTAAACCAAACTTTGGAGTCAAATTTGTTTAATGACTTTGGTATGGCATAAATGGATAGAATTGCAAGCTCTAGTGTTGGTATGACGATACCAATAGTTATTCCCAAATAAATAAAACTCCTTGGTAATTAGTTGGCTGTGTATGGATGGTTTTAATGTGGGCTTAAAGGGGGATGTGTTAGAAAAGTTGTGGAAGGTGGTGGTCCCAGGGGGACTAATATTGGAAACTCATGTTTGGTGATGTGAGGTTGGTCTTAGTAACCGTGTGCATCATGTCACACTTATATTTTGGGAGATGTACTTGTCATCTCAGGTTTTTCTCTGGTTCGTGCAGCTAACACGCATCAGGGCCCTTTCAATAGGGAGAGCTGAACCCATGTAGCCTATGGGTGGATTTAGGATGGCAGAGCTACACAACCCCAGGTTAAATATTTTAAATGCATGCTCAACCCGATTTCTTTTCCCGATATGGTATATATATATATATATCTATATGTATATGGTTGCATATGGTTATTTACTTTGATTTTGAATAATGGTATTATTTTATCCTTATTCCTAAGTACATGCTAGCGTTCACCCACTAAATTATCTTTGAGTGCTATATCCCCACGCGATACAAGAGCTGGCCATACTACCTCCCCTACTCGTGACATGGATTTGGGGACAATATTCATGTAAGATTGAAGTAGTGAGCTTCCATACTCCAAAAGACTCCATTTCATATTATAGACTTTTTTTATATTTTATTTATTTCTTGGACATTGGTTTTGGCTATGGTCGGGGGCATGTCCCGACCGAATGTGCTTGTATTTCTGTTAGAGGCTTTGTGTGACTACTTTGGGCATGGGCGGTGTCAGTATTGGTGTCATCCTTGGCATTGGTATTAGTATTGGGACTGACACTGGATAGCTACTTGGTTGGATGTACGAATAGTTATGGTTTTGAGTTTCATTAAATGTTTTTTAATTATAATTGTTCTATCTTGTTATATTTTCAGAATTCATCCGACATAAGGTACAAGGCGGTTATGGTTGGGTATTGGGTGCGATCTTTGGTCTGGGTCGAACTTGAGATGCCCAACATTCTAGGCCCTAGTTTTGGTCGTGTCATTAATCCTTAAGCTTGTATGCATGTAGGGTTGGTTTTGGAAATGCAATTTCCATAAATGGGACTCACATGGGGGTTTTGATGTGATTTTTAGATCCAAAGCACAATGGTGCAATATGGGTATATTCTCGTATTGATGAGTAAAATGTGTTTTGATAGCGTGGAATCTTGAGATGGCTTTTCGGAAGGGAAAAGTGGTGGTTCAGCAGTTCGTTGAGCTTTCTTCTGCGTCAAGGTAGGATAGGTTTATCCCTTGTTAGATTGACCTATCTTATAGTATTATTATGATATTGTGTTAGATTTGGGATGGGTTTTAGGTGTTTGATTAATGAAAGGCAAGACTTGGATTAGTTGGACCGTTTAGGCTAAAGTGAAATTATAGGTTGTAATACTTATCTTGTTTCCTTAAGAATTGGACTTCATTACTCATTCATTACTCATGCGTAGCATAAGAAAGCCCTAGATTTCTCAAGATTAAGTAAAATTCTTTAGATACCCATACTTAGGATAAGATTGGCCTTACTTTCTTTAGTAGGGAAGGTTGTCGTAGTTACTATATTGGCTTAGTTGTTGTGTTTGAGAAGAACCATTATCTTAGGACTAATTGTGGGTTGCTAAATATCTAAGAGAAGATTAAGATACCTTAGCCTAGTCTGGGGTAGTATTCAACCTAGAATGCATTTTGGGGATTTAGAAGTGGGCTCTTTGACCTACCTTAAGCCAAAAATGATGAATAGTTATCTTGAAACCCTTATACGCTTATTAAATGCCTAGAGAATGCCCTTTTGAGGCAATATTGAGGAACCTTGGTACTTGTTGGTGTAATACCTCGAATCTAGTACCTGGAATGCTACATGGTGCTCATGACCTTGAAGGACCCCAAGCTAACCCATGATTGACTTTTATACTACATAATATACTGTATAATATGAAAACATGAACTGAAAGGCCATAAGGTTCAAAACTGAGACATAATATCTGATAAAATATAAATTCTAGGTGGGGCATGAAATACCCAAAACTAACTAAAATAAACTATTTGCACATACTGTAGTCTGAAAAGCCTCTAAAACATGACTATCTGAATAAGGAGTTGATGGGACATGTCCCCAACTAACTCCAACTAATAAATTAATTAATGAGACAATAAAGAAATGGTCACTTCCTTAAAAGATGAGGACTCACTGCTAACTCTGACTAATGAGATGGGAATGCTACTGATGCTCTAGATCTCGAGTCTGTAAACCTATTATATAAGACACTATAGTGTAAATGTGTTAGTACTTTGAATGTACTGGTATGCATGAGAGGTAGGATGAATACATGAGGTTCATATGCATGAACAATACTGACTAGCTGACTATTATAAACATGAGAATGCACGCATGAATACATAGTAACTATAACTGAGATCATGATAACATAAATTTACTGATAAATAACATGACTGGTAACTGAGTTCTGATGACTGATATAACTGATAGCATGAGTGACTATATCTGACAGTCTTCAATCTGATGGAACTAGCTAAGCTCTGTACTGTATTTGAGTTGACTGTATCTGACAGTCCTAAATTCTATAGAACTATCTGAGCTCTTTTATTAATACTGATACTAAAACTGTGGGAAGTAGTTATCTAATCGACATACCCCTAATACACTATTATGGCTGATTTAGGGTCCAATCTGTAACCCCAATTAGAATAGTGTCAATACCGCACCACTAGTAAGGATAATCTGTAAGTAACCCTCATATAATAGGTAACTCTAGAAAGAATGGTGGGAACCCTTATATAACAGGTTAAGCCACCTCATCTACCCTCATATAGTAGGCTATGATGTCTCAACCTTTGCTGGCTACATAGTTCTGGAACATAAGAATTACTTCTAAGAATCACACGCTCATATAACAGGTGAGTTCCCATCCTTGGGTTCGCTCAGTGCTAATTTCTACTCCTATCTTAATAGACACTGAACATGATTTACTGAACTGACTGGACTAAGTTAACTGAGTTCCTTTGACTGACGGAACATTACTGAGGTCTGCTAACTGACTGAGATTTACTGAAGTTACTGAGTTTTCCTAAGTCATGAAACTGACTGAATTTTACTCAACATAGCTTGACTGAGAGTATCTTTAGCACATGACATAGGCTCTAGGCAAATTGCTAATTATTGGGTACAAGTACCCCAGGACTTGATGGAAAGAAACTAACAAAGCATGACTTTCTTGAATACATAACCAACATCACAATCCATAATTCATTTATTAACATATTTCATCAAACATGTGATATGCATAATCTTGAACATACATGAAGATTGAATAATATCATACTAGTTGGGCACTTTTCCTTTGCATAGGCATTTAATCAAACACATGGTAAGCATAGTATATGTAGACAACATTATACAACAAATAAACATCATGATTCAACTCTAATTTAATCATCCAAGAGTTTAATCATAGGTTCACATGAATCTATACCTATACTAATCAATTCTGCATAAAATTGATCACCCAACATGGATTAGAATTTAATTGGTCATTATCAACATGAACAAAATCAAACCCAACATGAAATTCATAAAGAAATCCATTCACTTGAACTTTGCAAAGAGATTTTTGGGCTTCATGGATGAAAGGAGTTCATGAATAAACACTATGCATACCTGGGTTGAGTTTCTTAAAGTTCTTGAACTTGAAGAATTTAAATCTCTTAGTTCTTGAAGAAGATTTGTAATTTGTTCTTGGGGATTAATCTTAGAGAGAAAACGCTAATTTTGTTATTGTAGATAGATAATGAATTTCTGAGCTTTGGTCGGATATAACTAGGTATATAAACGGGTGGTAAAAGACAAAAAATCCCCTTTTAAAATGGCTTTAAAATAACTGAATGAAAAATACGATGGTAGGTGCGATGGTTCGTCACTGGGTCGATGGTCCGTCGGACTGACCGTCGCACTGGAACCAGAACTAGAACTTACTACCTTGGTGTGATGGTGGGGTGCGATGGTCCGTCGCTGGATCAATGGTTCGTCGGTCCTGATTGTCGCTTCTAGGAAGAATAGGGCCTCACTATTTCTCTTGCAATAGCCTGAGCTATGGCTCGTCGCTAGTTCGACGGTCCTCGGCCTCACCATGGCACCTGGGCGATTTTACTGCCTTTTATATTTTGGTCAAAACTTTCTCTTCCGATGTTGGATTTTTATGAAATTGGTATGGATGGACTGACAATGATTTGACAACGATTTTCTTTCCATAAATCATGAACTGAGTTGAGCATTATCAAAATGGTATCATTGTCATGGATTTGAACTTAGTTTTTGCTTTTGCGGTGTTGATAACAGCTTTGGGTTTACCTATAGTGGTTTTTATTTATGTTGGTTGTTGTTTTTGTTTATTTTTAGGTGATTTCAATAGTGTCCATGACATAATGAGTGACCATGCAAGTAATGTCGGGACCTTTGATGGGCCCTTTAATAATGAGGAGTAATTCTATAATGTTGGACGTGTGAGTGCTATTTGTATCCTACCTAATTAAGGGAACAGGGTATTCCATATCACGAGTGTTATATTTCACATGCTTCAAATGAAAGGTCTCTTTTGTGGTCAAGCTCATGAAGACCCAAATTTGCACTTGAAAAACTTTGTGGAAGTGTGTGCCCCTTTCGACATTGCTCACATCTCACAAGAGTCCATACGGTTGCGCCTTTTTCCATTTTTTCTAATGATTAAGGTGGTATTATGTCTATGATCTCTTCCCACTGGGTCAGTTACCATTACTTTCTTATATCGATACTTCCCACCATCAAAGATATTGTAATTACATGACAAAATTACAAACTTTTGTTAATTGAATAGAGAGCCTCTATATGAGGTATGGGAGAGATTTAATGGAAATCTTATGCAATGTCCTAACCATGAGGTCCCATAGAAGATGCTTCTCCAAATCGTTTACCAAGCTTTGGATCAATTAAATAAAATTATGGTAGATAATGCGGTCGGGGCTCACTTATGAAGTTGTCTTATAATGTAGCTACAAACTTGCTTGAGGAAATCACAAAGCAAAATTAGGGGTGGCATACCCAAGACACCGAATCAGCAAAAGGGCCCCCTACTACCTTCTATGTGGATAAAGAGCTAAGTATAAAAGATGAAGAGGGGGAGAAAAACATTCCAAAAATTATGATGCAGTTAGAGCTCCTAACGAAGCATGTGATGGGTCCACCCATAAAAATGGTAAATGTCGTAGAATCCAAGGGCTATTATGAACAAGTGGCCAATAGGCTTGATGAAGAACTTTGGCATTTGTCTTACTATCTGGTGGGTTCTGGCCCATCCTATCAAAGGCAAGGTGGGAACCAAGGTTGGACCAATCGTGAAAGAGAATGGGAATGGCGTGATAGGGTTAGAGATCATGATTAGAGGGAAAAGAAAAGAGAGTATAATCTATATATGCCCTCCATGATCGAGTATAAAGCAAAGTGCCTAATTTCATTGATACCGAAAAATTCAAGACCGAGGATATGTTAGCAAGGATCTTGATGAGAGTGGAGGGGATGGATAAGATGGTTTGACAATTGAAAGGAAAATCAACCAAATGGTTTTATTACACTCTTCCTCAATAAAAAAATTAGAGACTCAAATTTTCCAAATCTCCACTCAACTCAATGCTCGACAGAAATAGGATCTTTCTAGTGATACCATTTTGAATCCAGAAAATGATTCTCAAGTGTTGGCAATCATCATTAGGAATGGCAAAGCCCTCAGTGATCATGTGGTTAAAGTTGAAAAAGATATCAATGTTGGACAAACAAATGTGAAGAAGAAGCATGTGATTAATTCAAATGAGGAGGCTCCAAAGTCATATGAAGGCGATGAAAAAGAACCAATGATGATCGAAGAAATAGTTGATGAAGAGGGAGATCCTAAGGTAGTTAAGAATGATGAACCATAAAGTGATTTTTTGATGAAGAGGGAGATCCTAAGGTAGTTAAGAATGATGAACCACAAAGTGATCTGTTGCATACCATGAAGGCTCTCCCCCCTCCTAATTTCCTCAAAGGCTCAAAAAACAAGAGGATAATGCCAAATTCAAGAAGTTTCTAGCTAAGCTTAGCAGTCTTTCAATTAATATCCCACTGCTAGAGGTCATTCAAGAGATTTCAGGATATTCTAAGCTTATGAAGTAGTTGATTTCAAAGAAACATCTTGTTGATAGAGAAACCATTAAAGTTACCCATGGGTGAAACACTATCAAGACTAGTGATATAGCAGAAAAAAAAAAGAGGATCTTGGGGATTTTACAATCCCTTGCACCATAGGGACACATAAGTTTGAGAAAGCCTTATGTGACCTTCGTGCAAGCATGAATCTCATGCCCTCTGCAATTTATAATACAATTGGATTGGGCACTCCTACTCCAACAACAATGAGGTTATTGATGGCGGACCGATTGGATTTTTTTTTGATATTTTGGTGAAGGTGGATCGCTTCATTTTTTCGGCTGATTTCGTTATACTTGATTGTGAAATCGACCAAGATATAGTTATTATCCTTGGTTGACATTTCCTTGTAATTGAAAGAGCTATTATTGATATGGAGTTAGGAGAAATGAAATTTTGGGTCCAAGATGATAAAGTGTCCTTTCAAGTATGTAAGACCAAGAAACAACCCATAAAACTACAAGTGGTGTCCTTCATTAATGTGGTGGGCGAGGAAGTAGATGATGGGTCCCTCAAGAATCCTCCTTGAAAATTGAAGAACATCGTACCGCAATGATAAATTAGGCGCTAGATGGGAGGCAACCCATCAATGCCATGAAAGTGGCTTGTATCCTTTGTTTTTGATTAAGTAGAGTAAGTTTCATTTTTGTTAGTGATTAATCCATGAAAGTATGGAACTATAAGGTGTTTTGAACGAGGTTTGATAAGGGAAAGTTTAAAAAAATTATGTAGGGGACTAAGCAGGGGAAAGCATAGGGAACCTAGATCGCGATCGTGGTCAGGTCTATTTTATAAAAACCAGTCGATTGTCATTTGCCCCACACTCCCTTCTCAAATTCCTTTCAAATTACTCCCATTGTGATTGTATGCTAGACATCCCAAATGTGTTTTAACATCCATCCTGCATCGCTAATTTGATATGTACTTTAAAGTTTTCTCATTGTGTATATGTAGGCCTCAGGATTCATGTTATAAGAATGGCCTAGAATCATACTTTACTTGCTAAATCTTTGTTGAATTATGCTAATGTCGTGTGTTCCGCTATTAAAATTGGTGTGCAGACATATGGGGAAGCCTTGAGTATCCAAATTTGTTCAAATTTGATAGAAATTACGTGTCATGCCAAGTGCTTGATTAAATGCCCAAAAGAATTCAATGTTAGTTTTTCCAAGTTTTGAGGGAATGATCGAGTACCTAGGAACCATGTTCTTCACTCTTAATGTATGTTTTTGCTTTGGACCACAATTTGACATTGAAATTGGACAAATTGATGTGTTTGAAAATTTTGGTCGACATAGCCTCAGTTACTGCAATTGCAGTCACATGATCACAATTGTATTATCGCGATTGCGGCTCAGTGGCGTGCGATCGCGGCATCTGAGGCTTTTTTTCAGCCAGGACCAAAAATTTGCTCAGTCCATTTCTTGCCCAAAAAATTGCTAAGGCACCACCTTTTTGGCTTAACATAGGATAGTTTTCACATATAAATATTGACGATTAATTATATTATGTAATTCTCAGGTTTAAAGGCTCAATATGAAAGATTATGGACAAACTCAATTCATGGCCCTAGAATTCCTTAATCAGTACTATACCAACCTCCTAAAAATCAAATTACTTTTTGAGAGAGGCATTAGCTTGGACAGAGTGCCAAAGAAGCTCCTAAGATTTCATGACCACTTTGTAACTACTGGGTGGAGTTATTATGCCTCATATCCTTGCCGGGCAAACGAGCATTTGGTAAGGGAATTCTACACTAAAATTAGAATAGTATACTTATTCGAATTAGTTATGTTGATCTGGGGGAAGAATGTTCACTATGGGACTGAACAGAATAATGATTTATATGGGTTGCTGGATGAGGACACAAGCCAATTTGAGGCAAAGGGGTGTGAACCAGGGAGTTGTATGGCTGAAAAGTTATATCAAGGCAAGGAGATTCATTGGTCGGCCACCAAGAGGGGTATATTGATGAATGATTTCATAGCTGAGCCAAGGATATGGTTGAATTTTATTTGTAGCTGGGTTTCTCCATGCACATACATGACCGTTATTCCGAATGAGTGAGTTTGGATGGTTTCTTGTATACTAGACAACAGTCCTTTGAATATTGGTCAGCTTATGATTTTAGACATGAGTCATTTAAAGAGCCACGGTGGTACACTCCTTTTATTTCTTTCTTTGATTACTGAGCTGTGCAGGAGAGCCGAGGTTAAGAAGCATCCTGTACATACTTGGGTGCATCCTATTACCCCCATTTACCCTCTTAAGATTTGGGGTGAGGGTGCATCTGGTAAGAGTAATAAAAGAAAGATCAACTTAGGCAAATTGATAGGTGAGGATACTAACTCCTACAGGTAGGGGTGTACAGACTGAACCGTTAAGTCAAATTAAACCGATGAATCAAACTAAACTGAGGAAAAAAACCGACTTATGGTTTGGTTTGATTGGTTTGGTGTTTGCAAAAAAAAATGATCATTATTGGTTTGGTTTTGTATTAGAAAAAATAAAATCAAACCAAACCGACGTAGTTATGAGAAGTAGTTATCTAACCGACATGCCCCTAATATGCCATTATAGATTAGTTGGGGTTCAATCTATAACCCCAATTGGAAGGGTGTTAATACCGCATCTGGTAAGGACAATCTGTGAGTAACCCTCATATAATAGGTAACTCTAGTGAGAATAATGGCAACCCTCATATAACAGGTTAAGCCACCTTATCTACCCTCATATAGCAGGTTATAATGTCTCAACCTATGCTGGCTACATAGTTTTGGAATACAAGGATTGCTTCTAAGAATCACACCCTCATATAATATGTGAGTTCCCATCCATGGGTTCACTCGGTGCTAATTTCTACTCCCATCTTAATAGATACTGAACATGATTTACTGAACTGACTGGACTGAGTTAATTGAGTTTCGTTGACTGACGAAATATAACTGAGGTCTGATAACTAACTGAGATTTACTGAAGTTACTGAGTTTTCCTAAGTCATGAAACTGACTGAATTCTACTCAACATAGCTTGACTGAGAGTATCTTGAGAAATGACATAGGCTCTAGGCACACAGCGAATTGTCGAGTACAAGTACCCCCAAGACTCGATGGAAAGAAACTGATAAAGAATGACTTTCTTGAATACATGACAAACATCACAATCCATGATTCATTTATTAAGGCATTTCATCAAACATGTGATATGCATAATCTTGTACATACATGAGGATTGCATAATATCATACTAGTTGGGCACTTTTCCTTCGCATAGGCATTTAATCAAACACATAGTAAGCATAGTATATATAGACAACATTATACAACAAATAAACATCATGATTCAACTATAATTTCATCATCCAAGGTTTAATCATAGGTTCAAATGAATCTACACCTATACTAATCAATTCCACATAAAATTGATCACCCAACATGGATTAGAATTTAATTGGTCATTATCAACATGAACAAAAGCAAACCCAACATGAAATTCATAAAGAAATCCATACACTTAAACTTTGAAAAGAGATTCTTGGGCTTTATGGATGAAAGGAGTCCATGAATGAATACTATGCATACCTGGGTTGAGTTTCTTGAAGTTCTTGAACTTGAAGAATTTGAATCTCTTAGTTCTTGAAGAATATTTGGACTTTGTTCTTGGGGATTAATCTTAGAGAGAAAACCTTAATTTTATTGTTGTAGATGGATAATGAATTTTTGAGCTTTGGTTGGATATAACTAGGTATATAAATGGGTGGTAAAAGATCAAAAATTCCCTTTAAAAATGGCTTTAAAATAACTAAATAGAACATGCGATGGTGGGTGCGACGGTCCATCACTGGGTTGATGGTCCGTCGGACTGTCCGTCGCACTAGAACTAGAACTGAAACTTACTGCCTTGGGGCGACGGTTGGGTACGATGGTCTGTCGCTGGATCAACGGTCTGTCGGTCTTGACCATCGCTTTTTGGTAGAATAGGGCCTCACTATTTCCTTTCCGACGGTCTGTCAGACTCACCGTTGTACCTGGGCGGTTTTACTACCTTCTGTGTTTTGGCCATAACTTTCTCTTCCGATGTTGGATTTTTATGAAATTGGTATTGATGAAAATCTTATTCAATTTTCCACGTGAAAAATAGTGAAATTCTTAAGAATACCACATGTACAAAAGTGGATTCATCTTTCAAAGAAAGCTTCTAACATTCTTTGGATAATTTCAAACTAAGAAAAAGTATGAGGTATTACAGCTGGTTATGATAAATGATATAGAAAGTAATGCCTAATGATTATATCGTATGTATGATTTATTGGTTAAGCTTATGATGAGCTATTGGTTATGTTTTTGTCTTAGCTATTGATTGAACTGCCGAATAACCATTGAATGAGCCCTTGACTATGACATTAACTAAGACATAAATTATCTTATTGAATATGCTATGAATAAGCTATAGATCATTCCATGGATTAGCTATTGCTCAAGCTATTGATAATCTACCTTTTATGTTGATCATAAGCCATTACATATACTATTAGTAAGCCATTTCTCATGATATTGCTAATAATTATGGTCATGTTAAACAATTATGCTCGTAATCATGTTACAAAGCATCCTTTTTTATGACGTTAGAAATTATGTTATTATTTGTGCTAGAAGATATGATTATTGATTATATGAGAAATTATGCTATTAATTATGCTAGAAATCTTGATGCTTGACTATATTGACACTTATGGCGTTAATTATGTACCCGGTTAAATTTTGAAAGATGATGTTGATATATTGGTACCCAGCAAGGCTAGAGGATAATTATGATAATGTTGATACCCGAAAAGGCTAGAGGATGATTATGATGATATATTGATATCCGAAAAAATTGGAGGATTATTACGATAATATATTGATACCAAGCAAAGATGGAGGATAGTTATGATGATATATTGATACCCAAAAAGGCCAGAGGATATTATGATGATATTGATGCCCGGCAAGGCCAGCGGATGATTATATTGATGTGCCTATGTATATATCTACCAGTTCGAGTTCGACTATGACCTATGTATGGTAATTATATACATACATAAATATATATATATATATGCAGTTTTGGTTATGATGTTGATATTAGGGATGTCGGATTTAACCCGAATGTAGTAATTGTGATAGTTAGTGGACTTGTGAGGGTTAGTGGTAATTTTTGATTAATGGTAAAATGGTATAGTTGATGCTTAATGATGAATAAGGATTAGCAGTGGATATTGTTTGAGTGGCTAATCATGACGAGGTTATAAATGAGGTTTAATTGGTAAAAGAAGATTAGATAATAATATTGGATAGTTGATAACTAATGATTAGTGGATATGTGGTGAATAGCTATTAAATGATGACTAAAGGTTATATGATGACTAGTACTCAAATAAACTAGTTAATAGGATATGGTTAGCTAATAAGTGACAACTAGTGAGTATTAATGATATAGTTGTTTTATGTTGGTAAATGATCGATTGATGATAATTGTGGAATGATGGTTAAATAACGATGAAAGTTAAGCATAATGTTGGTTGATTGCTTTATTCAATCCTTCAGTTTACTTTTTAGGTGTCTGGGAATTATGATAAGTTATTTACTTTTTCGCACCAATTAGCGTATGAGAGCCAATTTTGTATTTGTGATTGCTTGTGTTGATGACTTATGATAAGTTATTATTCTGCATTATTACTTATTATGCCCGACGATATTGCATATGTTGAGGCCTCATGTTATACTGTTATTTCGATATAATTACTTATTATATACCAAAAAATTGAAGATGATTCAAGTTCGTTTTGTATCTTTTCTTAGTTAGTCATCTTGCATTTTATCATACTTATATTATTATTTAGCTCAGTCGGCCGATGATGTCTACCGAGTACCCATTATTTTGGTACTTATACTACACTTCTATACCTTTTTGGTGCATATCCAAGTACTAGTTTCCGTCGTTGATCAATGTTCATGCAGTGATTGATTTTCAAAGATAGGGTGAACTCTTGAAGTTCGAGTCATGTATTTCTCTTTATTTTTCGTATTCAGTCTTTTGTTTACGAGACAAATGTTGTTGAATATTCTAAACATTTGAAGTTGTATTATTGTCATTAGATGCTCTTGTGCTAGCTCTACCAAGTCGTGAGATGGTATCTTATATTGACTGTTTTATCTATTTAGAGCACCTTACTTATTTATATATTGTGTTCTTGAATTTCACCTATGTTTGGCATTTCATATCGAATTAATCTATTTCCTTAGCTCTGGGTTATGGTTTGGCTCACCTACTAGCGAGTTTAGCAGGTGCCACAAAACTCGTAAATTGGGCCATGATAATGCACAGGCACGTGGTAGCAGTCAAGTAATCATCTGAGCCAAGTAGCTGGTTCAGTAGGAGTGGACTAGTTACAACTTTTCTTTGGTAACAAAAAAACTTTTCCTAAAAATGAATATTTCAAATGGAGAAGTAATTTTGAAAATTAGGAAGTTACTCCTAAAAGTTACATTTATGGGTCCCATTTTCTTGGAGAAATGAATTTATCAGAGCATGTGAGCCTACAATTTTATATGATCTCAGTTGGTGGATATGAGTCCTAGCACGTGCCCTATAGAAACACTTTAGAAGTCCTTAAACTTTTTTGATTATTTGCAGAAATGTTTGAAGATAATTCATATATAATGGAATAAACTGAAGAATCAAGGGTAAAACAAAGTTACGATACAAGCATTACAATCAGAGTGCTAGGTATATAATTGAAATAAAGTAAAAACAGATCGTTTTATAGTTAACTTACACTATAGTGTAAACTTCCATTCCACAATGTCCATTACTAATTGGCACAACTTTAATGATATACTAGAGTCATCCTCAAGCTAGTATAGGTAAACAACCTATTTGTTTTTGTGAAATAACCAATATGTCCTCATGCCAAGAAGTCATGTTGACCCTAAGCAGCTCATTGTGGCTGCTTCTATATATTAGAAAAGAAAAATGGAAAACCTTCCTATATGAATCAAATGGTCACTATCTTATTTTCTTTTATCTTTAGAGCAACTCTAGCCACCCTCTAAACTCTATATTTGGAGAAAAAAAACAGAGATGACGACTATCTTCAACCACCCTCTAAATTCTATATTTGGACGGATGAATAATGTTTATTCAAAATTTGGAGATGCACTATTCATTCCCTCTATTTTACTTTATTATTGTGATTATTATTATATTATTTATATTATATAATATTTTTGTTTACATATTATAAATTATATAAGACCATTAATTAAGTCTCTAATATTCATAATTATTTTCTAACATGATATGTTTATTATATTATTAAATTTTATAAAATTAATTTTCATATAAAATATTTTTATTTAAGATACATGATAACACTCAACTCAGTCCATGATTTATGGGCAAGGCAATTGTTGTCAAGTATATTAACCCAAAGTGAGTTGGGGTCGAATCCTCGAGGAGTGAAATTAGTCTTCAAATCCTATGGGTGTTAATAGCTACTAAAGAGATACCCGTAATGTAAATAAAATAAAATACATGAATTAAAATGGGGGTGGGGGTGGTTTGGAAGAGTTGTTTTACCAAAATCTACTTAAACTACCAATTAAAGGCAACAAATGTGTATAAGATTTCAATATGAGACAAGTGTTGGGATTATGTCTTCCTAGGGGCAAATAATGCATGGGTTCATGATATCAAATGCAAATTTTAGTTAACGACTACATGGGTAGGCTAGGTAGGCAAATATCAAGATTATCACCCATTGACCCTTTCGGATACCTCATGGATGTGGCAAGTAAAACCACCCAATACCTCAATTGGCATACCTATTTCTAGGAAGATGCCCAAGACCTAGCTAATTCTCATTTCACCCTTATTTCTAAGATAATGAACAGGGAGTAAGCTATATCTAACTATTATTCACTAGTACCTTGTCACTTATATCCTTCTTTCAAGGATGATATAGGATCTAAAAGTATACTCACATCCCTCTTTCAAGGATAATGTGAGATTTTGGGAATTTGAAATTTTCACCCACAAATTCTAACTCAATCAAGCAAGAATTAGTGAAATCCACCATCATTAACCAAGAATATACACTAGTAAATCACAACCCACATATATTTGCACCCTATTTCAATATAATCCCAAGATAGATATTTAACTACTTATGAAGTTAGGGAAAAAAATATACCAAAATGATGATTCAATGTTTTCATTGAAGATGCAAACAAGAGTATTCTTTAATATCCAACTTCAATTACAGCCAAAGCTATTTGAGAAATTAGCCATAATAGTTTTCCCAATTTGGTAGGGTTTCAAATTGTTCCAAATTCAATTCTAGTTGGGAAGATACCAAAAAATGAAAGGTTTTTGATCTATATGGGATTTGGGATCGGCTTCATGAAATTACAAAACTTCCCCTTTGGCACAAACCCGCAATGCCGCGCTTGCCCTAGCTTGATCGTGATCCAACTACCATAATCGCGGTGAGTCCTTCACAATCGTTGAATCTAACTAATCTTGACTGGATGTGATCGCGGCCCTCAGACTGTGATCGCGGTAACCGAGGGTCAGATTCTGCTCCTACTTTTTCATCTTTTACACTTTTCTTCCCTTTTTGATCCCCTTTTAGCTCACTTCACTTCTTTTCTTGTCATCAGCTGTAAACCTGCAAAATATGGGAATTAGGGCATTTAAATAACAAAGTTATCTTATTCATATCATTAAATCATAGTAGTATACACACATTTAGATGTAAATGAGTAGTAAATTTACCACTCATCAACACCCCTAACTTAAACCTTTACTTGTCCTCAAGCAACACTACTTCTTACTCAAAGAGACTATGCAAGTGTAAGCCCATTTAAATGACTAAATGATCACATTGACTTCAGACGTGATTAACACCAACAAATAACTCTCAAACATGGGTAAAGCTATTCTTATGATTCCCCTCAACCTGATACACAATTTTCAAGGATGCAAGAAACTTTAAAAAACATCAATGCAACAATCACCAACTCTCTAGAAGTGACTCCTTGTTGATAGAAACTCAACTATACTTCTTTTCTTCATTTTTTGGAAGATGACAATTTCACCCGCCTCAATAAGTCTTCATGCCTCCTCACGAGACGGAAATCCCACATACCAAATTATCTATTATGCATCAAAGGATTTAAGTGCAAACACTCACTCTCACAAAGACTCTCTCAATGCTAACAAGTATCATACCATATGCTTGCCCTTATTTTCAATCGCCACTACAATGAATACACTTGGTTGGAGATCTCAAAGGGCTTTTTCAAGCTTGTAACGTAGGTTCAAGAAAGGGTATGATATCATTTGGGTACAAAGTGACTACACCCTCCTTTAATATCTACATTACACTATTTAATAAAATTTTTGACCAAGGGCCACTTCATTTGTTTCCAAAATTCACACATGACTAACTTTTTCTACCTTGATTTACCCATCTCTTTGAAAGCATTTTTTTTTTTTTGACTAATTCTTTTGCTATCTAATGTTATTCCTTCATTTTATGATTCCTTTCTTTTTCACTTTTTCCATTTGCTTCTTTGCTTAACATCAAAGGAATCCAATTACATTACCATGGCCCGTAGTCATCTCTTCCAAACTTACCACCCCCAACTTAGGCATTTGACCTCACATTTCATTTTCCAAGTTCAAGGAGTGTAGGGTTCAAAAGAGGGAAAAACTTTAAATGGTTCAAGGCTTTTAATGTGGTTGCCAAAGAAAGGCTTGAAGGTTTAAAATGGGTAACAAAGGATACTATTCTATGTATGGGTAGGCTATTTAGGCTAAATCCAATCAAGTATAATCACAATTAGTCTTGAGAGACTAACAGGGCAAGTTCTAGATGGTACAATTATGCATGAGAGTTAAACAATTACGCTCACCGCATATGGTATGAAAACTTTTCAAGGGGGCTTAATTGCACTTCCTACTAGAGATAAAAGGGAGTATTTACCAATTTCTACAAGCTAAAGACTTTAGAGTCACAAAAAGAGGTAAAGTATTGTTACAAAATTGATCACGTCTATGCCCTTGGTTTTCAAAAATTTTTGGCCAGAGGGGGGTGTTTGCTTCGCACTTACACTATACAAAATTTGCTATTGATGGCGCCAAACCAAGCCATCATCTCATATTTTGGATCTCAAAAGGGAAAACCATATGGCTACTCAGATTTCACATAGGTGTAAGGGCGATCCCCAAACTCTAGTGCTACAGGTACTCAGACTTTCCTTGTATCTATGGCTCAAAACCCAATCACGATGATCTTTCCTTAAGAATATCGTCACTCAATCTATCATAGGGAAAGGCTCATATAATATCACAATAAACAAGATAAAAATAAAATTTAAAAACGAAACAAACAACTAAACCATGAATTGTAGGCACCATCAGAGTGCCAGAATATTACAACCCAAAATAAAAATAATAATCATCCAAATCAATATAAAAACATCCACAAATATCTTAATAATGTAGACCAAATGAATGAATACAGAGACGGTCACCCCTAACTAAAGCTTGCAGTGACCTCACGGCATAATCAATAAGGCATAAAGAGAGTAAAAGGGTGTTCCCTGTAACTGCATCAAGAGCTGTTGTCGCCCTCAGACTCAGCATCACCTCTCACATTATCTGAATCATACCATCAACTGGGGCCTCATCATCACTATCAACTCTGGGAGAAATAAGTTTGTCTTTGGGTTTTAGGACCTTCTATAGGCCCTTTACCCTATTCCACATATTGGTGAAGAATTTGTCTCTCTTCTTGGTGGAATAGAATTTGTCTCTCTTCTTGTCCCTCTTTTTTATTTTCTCGTGTAAGTCCCTGAGATCCTTGTGATAATGTGACAAAGATGAGTAAGCCCTCTCAAGCCTAGAAATAGTGTCTACCTACTTTTTTTAATCCTTCAGGTACTTTTCATAATCAAACCAAGCAACATATGAATGACAGGTAGTGAACGACTCTCCCAGCCCCTGAGGCAACCCTTCTACAAGATCCTTTATCGCCCTTATCTTCACTGAGATCTCCTTAAAAGGCCCTGCTGTGGATGGCCTGCAGGTAGGGGTGTACATGGGTCGGTTTGGTTTTTAATTAAATATAACCAAACCAATAATGTTAGTTTTCTAAATCTATAAACCAAATCAAACCAATATACAATCGGTTTTTTTGTTTCAGTTTTAGTCATGTGTTTTTATTTTTTTTATTTTTTGGTTTTCTCGATTTTTTTACAATTATAATGTGATTGAAGAAAAATTAAATGTTTTAACTAAAAACATTAAAAAAAAAAAAACAATGGTCATAGAGTAGTTCCAATAAAAATTAAGATGGCAAATTACTAAGACGTCTAAATTACTATCTCTCAAAGTAATATTACGTGGATACCTAAGTAGTTCAATTTCTAAGTCACTAGTCACAGTAGCTTGTCTGAAAGTTTCCTTCACATAAAATGTGAGCACACAAAAGAATGAAGAATTGGAGACAACTTATTAAAAACTTAACTCCATAAAGTAATTAATTATAAGATAATTCCATAAAAAAAAAAAAGAGAAAGTAGAGAAACCAACCTAAATCACAACTTGACGAATGAGAAAAGTAAGATGAAAAAATAATGAGAACTCTCTGAAAACTTGGAAAGTAAAATGTAAAAAGTGAAGCAATTAAAGAGTTTTAGGTTTTTATATTAACTAGTTAAACCCCATGTGTCTCGCACGTGTAATATTTGATTATTTAAAATTAGATAATTTTATGTATTGCAAAAATTTTTAATGAAGCGCAAAAAATTTAAATCACTTCTCAAAGATCCTTCACACTTTAATAAAATAGCGCAAACATAACATATATTTTATTAAAATATTTAATAAAATTTCAATTCTTAAATATTGAAGAAATAATTTTGTCTAAAGCAGACACTTTTAACGAAGAACAAAAAGTTTGAATATTTTTGAACACCGAATCAAATAAAAATGAAGTTGAAAGAAAATAAACCAAACTGGAATAGTTCGATTCGGTGTTCGATGTCTACTTTCTAAAATTATAAATTAAAGAATTGAATTAAAATTTGATAAAATCAAATCAAAGAGCAGAACTTGTACTTCTAATCAACGCCTTAACAACATAAATTGTGCTAATATGAGTGGGAAATAATTATTTTAAAAAAAAAACATACCTTTAAATCCTCTCGTAATCGACACGAAGTCTAACCACACACATAATTTTTCTTTACCTGCACATCATGTGAAAGCCAACAATTGAAATTTCAATAAATCATATCATAAAAAAGGTTAATAAAAGATGCATAATATTTAATATTGTTGACCAACAAATTAAAAACTAATATTAAAGAACATAAAACTAATCTTCTCTTGAATGTGCTCTTTAACAATTAAATTGTGAATGTTATTCTATTATTTATTGGAAAAAAGGAATGCTCAATATATAGATGTACAATTTTTTTCCTTTTAAGAAAGAGTTGATGAAACATGGAAGAAATTTAATCTAATTTGAGAAAAAAATTTCATAAAAAATTAATTATTATAGAAAATCAAAACAAATGAAAATTAAAAGAAAGAAAAAACTAAGGACTCCTAATTAAATCAAAAACCATACTTAAAAGAAAATAATTAGGTCATATGCTAACTACAATCTGACACTACCTTTTTTTTCTTTTTGAGGTGGGACGTGTTTTTTAAGTAACAATAGTTAAATAATAATTTGATAAATAATAAAAATATGTTTATTATTATGTATTTAAAACTTTTTAAAATTTAATACTTATTAAAATTTTCTTACTCTAAGGCTTTTATATTTGTTTCTAGATTTTTCAAATCTTCTTAAAATCAAATTTAGTTGTTTTATAATTCTTAAACTAATGGAAAATGTATTAGTTGTCATTAATTATGATGACTTCTAATAATAAAAGGTTTTACCATCAATATATATTAATTAATTATTAACTTTTAAAAATTAGAAAAAAAAATAGTGAAAAGACGATTTTGTCTAAAGTGAAAACTTTTAATGAAGGACAAAAAGTCCAAACAACATTTCTAAGGCCCTTCACACTTTTAATATATTATAGATATAGATATTGAGCTTTGTATTAATTTGTTATTAATGGAAAAATACTTTAATTAAAGGCCAAAGAATATATATCTATTTTCTAAATATAAAAAATAATAAAAGTAATTAGAAAGTAGATTATAAGTAATATTTTCTTCCGCATAAAAAATTAAAATTATATATGGACTACATCGGTTCGGTTTGGGTTCGGTTTGATTTTATTTTTTATAATACCAAACCAAACCAAGAATGATCGGATTTTTTTTGCCAACACCAAACCAATCGAACCAAACCATAAGTTGGTTTTTTTCCTCGGTTTGGTTTGATTCATCGGTTCGATTTGACTTAACGGTTCGGTTTGTACACCCATACCTGCAGGAGTTAGTTTCCTCAACTATCAATTTGCCTAAGTTGATCTTTGTTTTATTAATTTTACCAGATGCACCCTTAGCCCGAATCTTAAGAGGGTAAATGGGGATATTAGGATGCACCCAAATATGTCCGAGATACTCCTTAACCTCGGCTCTCCTACACAGCTAAGTAATCAAAGAAAGAAATAAGAGGAGTGTACCACCATGGCTCTTTAAATATTTCCTGCCTGAAATCATAAGCTGACCCATATTCAAAGGACTGTTGTCTGGTGTACAAGCAACCATCCGGACTCACTCATCTGGAACAACAGTCATGTATGTGCATGGAGAAACCCAGCTACAAATAAAATTCTGGGAGCTTCTTTGGCACTCTGTCCAAGCTAATGCCTCTCTCAAAAAGCAATTTGATTTTGGGGAGGTCGGTATAGTACTGATTGAGGCATTCTAGGGACATGAACTGAGTTTGTCCATAATCTTCCATATTGAGCCTTTAAAACCTGAGAATCACATAATAGCATTAATCATCAATATTTACATGTGAAAACTATGCTATGTTAAGCCAAAGGGGTGGTTCCTTAGCAATTTTTGGGTAAGAAATAGACTGAGCAAATTTTTGGTCCAGGCTGAAAAACAGCCTCAGATACCACGATCGCATGCCACTGAGCCGCAATCGCAATAACGCAATTGCGATCATGTGACTGCAATTGCAGTAACTGAGGTTATGTCGACCAAAATTTTCAAACACATCAATTTGTCCAATTTCAATGTCAAATTGTGTTCCAAAGAAAAAACATACATTAAGAGTGAAGAACATGGTTCCTAGGTACTCGATCATTCCCTCAAAACTTGGAAAAACTAACATTGAATTCTTTTGGGTATTTAATCGAGCACTTGGCATGCACACATAATTTTTATCAAATTTGAACAAATTTGGATACTCAAGGATTCCCGATATGTGTGCACACCAATTTCTACAGCGGAACACACCACACTAGCATAATTCAACAAAGATTTAGCAAGTAAAGTACTATTCTAGGCCATTCCAATAACATGAATCCTAAGGCCTACATATACCACAATGAGAAAACTTTAAAGCACATATAGAATTAGCGATGCAGGATGGATGTTAAAACACTTTTGGGATGTCTAGTATATAATCACAATGGGATTAATTTGAAAGAAATTTAAGAAGGGAGGGTGGGGCAAATGACAAGCGACTGGTTTTTATAAACTAGACCTGACCACAATCGGGATCTAAGTTCCCTCTGTTTTCCCCTGCTTAGTCCACTGCAAAATTATTTTAAACTTTTCCTTATTCAAGCTCATTCAAAACACCTTATAGTTCCACACTTTCATGGATTAATCACTAATAAAAATGAAACTTACTCTACTTAATCAAAAACAAAGGATACAAGCCACTTTCATGACATTGATGGGTTGCCTCCCATCCAGCGCCTAATTTATCTTTGTGGCATGATGTTCTTCAACTTTCAAGGTGGATTCTTGAGGGACCCATTATCTACTTCTTCGCCCACCACATCAATGACGGACACCACTTGTAGTTCTATGGGTTTTTTCTTGGTCTTGCATACTTGAAAGGACACTTAATCATCTTGGACCCGAAATTTCATTTCTCCTAACTCCATATCAATAATAGTTCTTCCAATTACAAGGAAAGGTCAACCAAGGATAATAACTATCTCTTTGTCGATTTCACAATCAAGCATAACAAAATCAGCTGGAAGAATGAAGCGATCCATCTCATCAAAACATCAAACAAAAATCCAATCGGTCCGCCATCAATAACCTCATTGTTATTGGAGTAGGAGTGCCCAATCCAATTCTTTTATAGATTTCATAGGGCATGATATTGATTCTTTCACCAAGTTCACACAAGACTTTCTCAAACTTATGTGTCCCTATGGTGTAAGGGATTGTAAAAGCCCCAAGATCCTCTTTTTTTCTGCTATATTGCTAGTCATGATAGTGTTTCACCCACGGGTAACTTTAATGGTTTCACCATAAACAAGATGTTTCTTTGACATAAAATTCTTCATAATCTTAGCATATCTTGAAATCTCATGAATAATCTCTAGCAGTGGGATATTAATTGAAAGATTGATAAGCTTAGCTAGAAACGTCTTGAACTCGGCATTATCCTCCTTTTTTTTTTAGCCTTTAAGGGAATTGTGGGGGGGGAGATCCTTCATGGTAGGCAACAAATCACTTTGCGGTTTATCATTATTAAATACCTTAGGATCTCCCTCTTCATCAACAGATCACTTTATGGTTCATCATTCTTAACTACCTTAGGATCTCCTTCTTCATCAACTATTTCTTCGATTATCATTGGTTCTTTTTATCCCTTTCTTGTGACTTTAGAGCCTCCTCATTTGAATCAACCACATGCTTCTTCTTCACATTTGTTAGTCCAACATTGACCTCTTTTTCAACTTTAACCCCATGATCACCGAGGGCTTTGCGACTCCTAATGATGAATGCCACCACTTGAGCATCATTTTTTGGATTTAAAATGGTATCACTAGAAAGGCCCTATTTTTGTCTAGTATTGAGTTGAGTGGAGATTTGGACAATTTGAGTCTCTAATTTTTTTATTGAGGCAGAGTGTGAGACAACCATTTGGGTGATTTGACTTTCAATTATCAAACCATCTTATCCATCCCCTCCACTCTCATCAAGATCCTTGCTAACATATCCTCGATCTTGAATTTTTCGGAATCAATAAAATTAGGCTCTTTGATTTTTACTCGATCATGAAGGGCATATATAGATTATACTCCCTTTTATTATCCCTCTAATCACGATCTCTATCCCTATCACGCTATTCCCATTCTTTTCACGATTGGTCCAACCTTGGTTCCCACCTTGCTACAACAACAAAATTAGGGTTTTCTCTCTAAGATTAATCTCTAAGAACAAAATTCAAATCTTCTTCAAGAACTAAGAGATTCAAATTATTCAAGTTCAAGAACTTCAAGAAACTCAACCCAGGTATGCATAGTATTCATTCATGGACTCCTTTCGTCCATAAAGCCCAAGAATCTCTTTTCAAAGTTCAAGTGTATGGATTTTTTTATGAATTTCATGTTGGATTTTCTTTTGTTCACGTTGATAATAACCAATTAAATTCTAATCCATGTTGGGTGATCAATTTTATGTGGAATTGATTAGTATAGGTGTAGATTCATGTTAACCTATGATTAAACCCTTGGATGATGAAATTAGAGTTGAATCAAGATGTTTATTTGTTGTATAATGTTGTCTACATATACTATGCTTACCATGTGTTTGATTAAATACCTATGCAAAAGAAAAGTGCCCAACTAGTATGATATTATTCAATCCTCATGTATGTGCAAGATTATGCATATCACATGTTTTATGAAATACCTTAATAAATGAATTATGGATTGTGATGTTGGTCATGTATTCAAGAAAGTCATGCTTTGTCAGTTTCTTTCCATCTAGTCCTGGAAGTACTTATACCCGACAATTAGTTGTGTGCCTAGAGCCTATGTCATGTTCTAAAGATACTCTCAGTCAAGTTATGTTGAGTAGAATTCAGTCAGTTTCATGACTTAGGAAAACTCAGTAACTTCAGTAAATCTCAGTTAGTTATCAGACCTCAATAATATTCCGTCAATCAATAAAATCCAGTTAACTTAGTCCAGTCAGTTTAGTAAATCATGTTCAGTGTCTATTCAGATGGGAGTAGAAATTAGCACCGAGTGAACCCAAGGATGGAAACTCACCGATTATATGATGGTATGATTCTTAGAAACTATCCTTGTGTTCCAGAACTAAGTAGCCAGCATAGTTTGAGACATCATAGCCTACTATATGAGGGTAGATGGGGTGGCTTAACCTGTTATATGAGAGTTCCCACCGTTCTCACTAGAGTTACCTATTATATGAGGGTTATTCACAGATTATCCTTACCAGTGGTGTGGTATCGACACCATTCCAATTGGGGTTATAGATTGGACCCCAACTCAGCTATAATGGCGTATTAGGGGCATGTCGGTTAGATAACTACTTCTCATAACTACATTGATTTAGTTTCAGTATTAGTATCAATAAAAGAACTCAGATAGTTTTACAGAATTTAGGACTGTCAAATACAATCAACTCAAATACAGAATAGAGCTCAGCTAGTTCCATCAAATTTAGGACTGTCAATTACAGTCACTCATGCTATCAATTATATCAGTCATCAGAAGTCAATTACCAATCATGTTAGTTATCATTAAATTCATGTTATCACGATCTCAGTTATAGTTACTATGTATTTATGCATGCATTCTTACATTCATATTAGTTAGTTAATCAGTATTGTTCATGCATATGAACCCCATGTATTCAGCCTACCTCACATACAAACCAGTACATTCAAAGTGCTGATGTATTTGCGCTATGGTGTCTTATACCATAGGTATAAAGACACGAGCTCCAGAGCATCAATAGCATTCTAGTCTCAGCAGTCAAAGTTAGCAGTGAGTCCTCATCTTTCGAGGACATAACCATTTCTTTATTATCTCATTAATTAATTTATTAGTTGGAGTTAGTTGGGGACATGTCCCATCAACTCCTTATTCAGACAGTCATGTTTTAGTGGTTTTTCAGACTATAATATGTGCAGATAGTTTATTTCAGTTAGTTTTAGGTATTTCATACCCTACCCAGATGTTATATTTTATCAGATATTATGTCTCAAGTTTGAACCTTATGGACTTTCAGTTCATGTTTATGCATTATACAGTATATTATGCAGTATACAGGTACAGATATCAGTCATGGGTTAGCTTGTAGTCCTTCGGGGTTATGAGCACCATGTAGCAGTTCGAGTACTAGATTCGAGGCGTTACACCAACAAGTACCAAGGTTTCTCAATATTTCCTCAAAAGGGCATTCTCTAGGCATTTAATAAGCATATAAGGGTTTCAAGATAACTATTCATCATTTTTGGCTTAAGGTGGGTCAAAGAGCTCACTTCTAAATCCTCAAAATACATTCTAAGTCAAATACTACCCCGGACTAGGCTAAGGTATCTAAATCCTCTCTTAGATGTATATCAAGCCACAATTAGTCCTAAGATAATGGTTCTTCTCAAACACAACAACTAAGCTAATATAGTAACTAAGGCAACCTTCTCTAAAGAAGAAAGTAAGGCCAATCTTATCCTAAGCATGGGTATCTAAAGAATTTTACTTAATCTTGAGCAATCTACAGCTTTCTCATGCTATGCATGAGTGATGAAGTTCAGTTCTTAAGGAAACAAGCTAAGTATTGCAACCTACAATTTCAATTTAGCCTAAACGGTCCAACTAATCCAAGTCTTGTCTTTCATTAATCAAACTTCTAAAACCCATCCCGAATCTAACAGAATATCATAAGAATACTACGAGATAGCTCAATCTAACAAGGGATAAACCTATCCTACCTCAACACAGAAGAAAGCTCAACGAACTGCTAAACCACCACATTTTCCTTCCAAGAAGCCATCTCAAGATTCCAATCAATCAAAAACATATTTTACTCATCAATACGAGAATATACCCATATTGCACCATTATGCTTCGGGTCTAAAAATCACCTCAAAACCCCCATGTGGGTCCCATTTATAGAAATCAAGTTTCCAAAACCAACCCAACATGTATACAAGCTTAAGGAATAATGACACAACCAAAACCAGTGCCTAGCATATCGGGCATCTAAAGTTTGACCTGGACCAAAGACCGCCCCCAATACCTAACCATAACTGCCCTGTACCTTATGTTGGATGAATTCTAAAAATATAACAAGATAGAACAATTATAATTAAAAGGCATTTAATAAAACTAAAAACCATAACTATTCATACATCCAACCAAGCATCTATCCAGTGTCAGTCCCAATACTAATACCAATGCCAAGGCTGACACCTATACCGACACCGCCCATGCCCAAAGTAGTCACACAAAGCCTCTAACAGAAATACAAGAACATTCGGTCAGGACATGCCCCCGAACATAGCCAAAACCAATGTCCAATAAATAAATAAAATATAGAAAAGAGTCTGTAACATGAAATGGAGTCTTTCGGAGTATGAAAGCTCACCACTTCAATCTGACATGAATACAATCCCCAAATCCATGTCATTGAGTAGGAGAGGTAGTATGGCCGGCTCCTGCATCGCGTAGGGATACAGCACTCGAAGACGATTTAGCGGGTGAACTCTAGCATGTACTCAGGAATAAGGATAAAATAATGCCATTATTCAAAACTGAAGTAAATAACCATATGCAACGACATACATACAGATATATATATACCATGTCGGGAAAAGGAACTGGGTTGAGCATGCATTTAAAACCTTTAACCTGGGATTGTGTGCTCTGCCATCGTAAATCCACCCATAGGCTATATGGGTTTAGCTCTCCCTGCTGAAAGGGCCCCGACGCGTGTTAGCTGCACGAAAAAGAGAAAAAACTAAGATGACCAGTACATCTCCCATAATATAAGTGTGACATGATGCACCCGATCACTAAGACCAACCTCAAATCACCAAACGTTAGTTTCCAATTTTAGTCCCCCTAGGACCGCCACCTGCCACGGCTTTTCTAACACATCCCCCTTTAAGCCCATATTAAAACCATCCACACACAACTAACCAATTACCAAGGAGTTTTATTTATTTGGGAATAACTATTGGTATCGTCATACCAACACTAGACCTTACAAGTCTATCCATTTATGCCAAACCAAAGCCATTAAACCAATTTGACTCCAAAGTTTTGGTTTAAACCAATAGCATTGCCACAAAGGCCTTTCCAATCTAATTAAACCCATTTAAACTAATTTAGGTTCCATTACCATATTATATAATGTAAAGTTTTCAATAATAGTTAAACTAGGTGATAAAAGCATTCTCATTGGCATTTTAACAAACATATTGAGGGCATATAGTTTCCAAAGCCAAAACCAAGTACCAACTGACTATTCCCAAGTACCCACATGTTTAAATCACCATTATAACATGAAAACCATAAGTAAAACATGGGAAAACACTATTCAACCAAGAACAACCCAAACCCTCAATATATACTTCAAAACCCTAAAAATAATACCATAATAATGCCATGAAAATCAATCATTAAAACATGTTTTTAGTTGAACTAATAATGAGGGAGGATTAACATGCCTTAGACACTAAGAAAGGCAGAGAGAAACCACCTTTAAGATCCTTAACTGATTGCTTTAAAGAAAACCCTAGCCTTTCTTAAACCATGAGCTTAAGAGAGATTTGAGAGTGTTTGATTGGGTTTGAATCTCGATCTCGATCTCCCTAGTGGCCTCCTTCACTGGGGGGTGCCTTCACTAAACTTTAACTATAGGAATCTCCCTAGTGCGTAACGATCTAACATCACTAGCCAAAATGAGCACAGGCTCCTCTACAAAGTTCAGACGCTTATCCAATTGGACTGAGTCCCATCTAAGCAGATAAGACTGATCAGGAATACATCACCGTAACATGAAGACATAGATAACTCGATGCACAGTGACAAAATCTAAAGGTAAAGCTGACTCATAATCTATCTCACCAACTGTGCGAAGAATATTAAAAGGTCCAATATAGCTGGGATTGAGCTTGCTCTTCCTCATGAACCTTATCATACCCTTAATGGATGATATATGGAGGAATACGCGATAACTAACTCCAAATCTCAAGGTATGAAGCCTAGGGTCTTTGTTTCTTTCTGCCTACTCTGAGTCGCTCTCAACCTATACTGAATCACCCTGACTCTATCCTACAACTCCTAAAGAAAATCAAAAGCACGGGGCCTAACCTCGAAAGTCTAAAACCATCCAACCGGATAACGACATCCCCTACTATATAAAGTCTAAAAAGGCGTCATCTCAATACTCAAATAATAACTGTTGATATAAGCAAACTCAGCCAAGTCCAAGTGTTCCTCTCACTAACCTCCAAAATCTACACCACATGCTTGGAGCATATCCTCAAGGACCTGAATGATCCTCTCAGATTGGGCATCATTCTGAGATAAAAGGTTGTACTAAGATCCACCTAAATGTCCAACTCCTTCTAAAAATCTCTCCAAAACCTCAAAGTGAACATGGAACCTCTGTTTAAAATAATAGAAATGGGCACACCATGCAAATGGACTATCTCCTGAACATAGAAATGGACTAATCACTCAGCACTGAAGGACATCTGACTAGGAATGAAATGTACTGACTTAGTTAAATAATCAATAATGACCCAAATACCATCGGATCCACAGGAAGCGCAAGGCAAACCACTAACAAAATCCATAGTAATCTGCTCCTATTTCTACTTGGAAATTGGTATTCTCTGAGTCAAACCACCTGGTCGTTGATGCTCAGCCTTTACCTGCTGGAAACATAGGCAACGAGCTACGAAGTCTACCACATCTCTCTTCATATCACTCCACCAGTAATATTGTCTCAAATTACTATACATCTTGGTTATGCTGGGATTAACAAAATATCTAGAGTTGTGGCCTTATACAAATTAACAAAATTAAGTCATCGATCCTAGAAACACAAAAGCGACCATCAAATCTCAAAATTCCCTTAAAATCTATGGAATTTCTCTCAGACTCACCACTCAATACATGGTCATGAAGGAACTAAACTTACTATCCTCAAACTAACAATCTCAAATTTTCTCAAACAATGAAGATCTCACCTCAAGAATAACAAGATTCCTCCTAGGGTCAGAAATATCAAGGCTAACTATCAAGTTAGCTTAGGACTACATGTCCTATGCCAACAGCCTCTGAGAAACTGAAATACAATGCACACCCTTTGGGTTATAAGATATTGAAAACTGTGATGATCAGTGAAAATCTCACAATGTACACCATAGAGATAACCCAAAACAACACCATAAGAATTACAAAACATAATGATTCCCCCACCCTTAACATGAAGAGCTAAAACAAGAGTTGATGTAAGGAAATATTTGAGCTTTCCAACGCTCGACTCACACTCCTCGGACCATCAAAAAGGAACCTCTTTCTGAGTCAATCTATTCAAAGTTGCTAAAATATTAGCAAATCCCTCGATGAATCATCTATAATAACCAGCCAAACCAATAAAACTATGAACCATAGTCGGAGATGTAGGTCTAGTCTAACCATAAATTGCCTCAATCTTAGCCAGGTCTACTATAATACCATCCTTAGACACCACATATCAAGAAATGTCATCGATTCAAGCTAAAACTCACACATAGAGAACTTGGCAAAAAATACATGATCTCTCAAAGTCTAGAGCAAAACCCTTAAATATTGTGTATGCTCCTCTCTACAACTCAAATACACAAGGATGTCATTGCTGAACACAATCACTAAAGAATCCAAATAAGGCCTGAATACTCAGTTCATCAAATCCATAAATGCGGTTAGGGTATTAGTCAAGTCAAATGACACCACAAGGAACTCATAATGACCATAACAGGTCCTAAAAGCTATCTTTAGGATATTCTCATCCTAAATTATCAACTGGTGGTAACCAGATCTATAATCAATCTTAAAAAACACTACCGCACCCTGAAGCTGGTCAAACAAATCATCAATGCGAGGCATAGGATAATAATTCTTCATCATCACCTTATTAAGCTGCCTATAATTAATACACATAGGCATGAAGCAATTTTTCTTCTTCATAAATAATATAGGATCTCCTCAGGGGGACACACTCGGTGTAATAAAACCCTAACCAAGAAGATACTAAAGCTGAGAATTTAGCTCCTTAATTTTGACAGGAGCCACAAGATAAGGAACCATAGAAATAGGTCGAGTGCCAGGCTCGAGATCAATAGCAAACTCAATCTTATGAATAAGGGCATACCAGGCAGATCGGTAGGAAACACATCAGAAAACTCACAAACAACAGGACCAGAGTCAAGCAATGGACTTTTCATGTTAGTATAACAAATATAAGAGAGGTAAGACTCACAACCCTTTGAAATAAGTATCCAAGGACACATATAAGAAATAATCCTCGACGGCTCATGGCTAACAAACCTCTTCTACTTGACTGAGGGTATACTTGGCATAGCTAAGGTAATGGTCTTAGAAAAGCAATTTATGATTGCATGATAGTGGGATAATTAGTCCATGCATAAAATTACATCAAAATCCACCTTATCCAGGATAATAATATAAGCATAAGTATCGACATCACTAACAGTTACAACATATGATTTGAAAACTCAACCCACTACTAAAAAATCACCCACAAGAGTAGTTACGTGTAATGGCATAGATAATAAGTCACAAAACAACTCTAACTATGGTCCATAATAAGTAGAAATATAAGAATAAGTGGATATCAGATCAAATAAAGCAAGGGCCAATTGGCAGCACACTAAATTTAAACTAGTAACTATAGTATATAAAGTCTCATCCTCGGATCTAGCAGGTACTGCATACAATTGACCACTGACATGCTATATAAATATAGCACTTTCAATGGTTAAAATGAGGAAAATATGCAAGTTTGTGAGGTTAATTTTTTAGATTTGATTCTTTTTGGGTATGTTTTGCAGGAAATGATATTTTGGATGATAAGTTCATAAAAAATATGAAAAATGTATTTTTTGCTATTTTTGAAGCAATTATGGATGTTCGGGACACTTTTTGGCTTGATCGTGATCAAAGCATATTCGAGAATCAAACAAGAGCTAAAAAGATGACTCCCAACACCTACTAAGTCAACCTGCAAATTGTATGTAGGACTTATAGATCGTAGGTAGGCAAAGCAAGTGCCAATACAAAATCCCAAGAGCTGACTTCCAGTGCTTTTTCTATCCTATACCTACAGTTTGTACCTATGCCTAGGGCCAGGACCATAGGTACTACCTATGCCTAGTGCAAAACTATGGGTACAGACCACATGTGGCCACCGACCATGTTTTCTCCTATTTTGTTTGGGGTTAGGTTTTAGGGTTTCCTCATGTATTATAAATACCTTTTATGTGTTTTTACTAGGGGTTATACACTTTTGATATTCACAAATATATTTTGATTCCAAGATCCAATTATGATCTTTAAATTCTCTTGTATTGACTTTGGTTCATTAATTCAGTTACGATTGTGGATTTTATTACTTCTTATCATTGTGATTTCATCTATACTTTCAATTATGAATGTTATTGATTTCTTTATAATCATGAGTGGCTAAAACTCATATCTAGGGTTATGAAAACCCTAGCGGATTGATGAAGTAGGGGAAGTACTTTTGTTGTTATGAACTAGTACCCATGCATGCATTGTCTGATCTTTGTTATAATAGTTTACTTAATGGTTGCATACATTAGGGTCTCACCTAGATGTTGCTTCTTACTCCAAAAGAAGAGTAGTGACTAGGAAAAGATAAAGATAATAATAATTTGGAGTTTAACTATTGATCCATGCTTCTAAATTCTATCGTAGTAAGATAGTTAGGTTTTATCAAATAATTGGAGACTCAAAAGGTAATAGTTTACTGGGATCATGATAAGGGTTAGTAAGGATACATCCTAAGACTCAAAAAGTAAAGGGTGAAATCCTTTTACTAGTCCAAAAGACTGCAGAAGCTACATAACTTATCGATTCTACATGTAAAGTATCGTGTCGGTTCAACAAATCATGATAAGCCTATGAAGTTCAGAAGCCAGGGGGAACACAATCCTAGTGTTCAGCTACACTGATTACAACCAAAGTTAGTATAGTTATTTTCTCGATATTACTATATCAAAACCCCCCATTTACTTTCCTTGTCTGCCCGTCGACTAAAACTGCTAATATTTGTACTTCCATGTATTCCCTTGGGATTCAAACTCAACCTATGTTGGGCTACTATATTTAGACAAAGATCATATCATCATCTGATAGTAGGTATTGTTTGGACGTCATCAAAATTTTAGCGACGTTGCTGGGGAACACGATGTCAATTTATGATTTGAAGTTGTTATAGTTTTTGGGTTTTTTTTGTTCTTAGTTGGGCATACGCTGATGTATGCCTAAAACACGGAGTAGAGGCAATTCATTACTCCCATTAAACCTGAATATAGAGAGGATCTACAAATACCTAGTAAAATGTCTGAGCAAAAAAGAGATAAACCTCATAAAGGGGTCCGTGGTGCTGTACCTCCCCCTTCTCCTGAAGAAATATAGAATATTGTTGATCGATAGACTGGTGAGCTATTGGCTCAAGATAAATCCAATAGAAGGACAAACTAAGAAACTCAACAGGTAGCTAGGGATGCAGAGATAGATGAGCAAAGAAAAGAAGCAGAACGTCGAGCAGCACTCAATGGAAATCAGAACAGAGCTTAAGTTGCTCGCGTTCAAGTAATCCCAACATATTAGTATGTCCAGTCATATATAGATGACGAAGAAGATTTGGGATATTTTGAGTCGACAGAGACTAGAGCCTTAGTTCTTCCTGTTTTACCCCCAGGCATCAAGTTTGACATCACAAGCGCAATGATCCAGCTTTTAAATCTAAAGGGTGTGTTTGTATGTCTGCCTACAGATGATGTAAACTTGCACCTTACCAATTTCCATGGGATCTATAGTTCGTATACAAATCTAAGGGTAAATCAGAAATCTTTTAGACTGAGGCTATTCCTCTTTTCACTTACAGAAGAAGCATTTTTATGGTTAGGGGAACTGTCAAAAGGCTCTATCACTACATGGAATGAGTTGCACAAGCAATTCATGAATACGTTCTTTCCTACATCTAGGATATTGTAGCTCAAGGATGAGATTTATAATTTCAGGCAACTACAGTCAGAGTCTAAGTATAAGGCATGGTTCAAGATTAAGAAAATGCTTAGTGTGGTTCCCAATAATCGATTGTCAGGGACGAGCTTATTAGAGTATTCTACAGAGCCTTAACCGTCAGCTCCAGAGCCATGGCAGACACCATATCTGGAGGAGATTTTATAAGACTACACTGGGAGGTAGCTTCAAAGATATTAGATCAAATCTCGCTCACCGAGGGTGGAAAACTTGGGAGGTTGAGAGAGGATCTGGAACTTATACTATTGGTTCTTCTTGTGATAAGAAAGTAGTAGATAACATAGTAGTACAAGAAATTATATTGGTAAGGACTGATCTTAGGGTACTTATAAAGTAGATTGTTGCAATAAATTTAGAGAAGGTAAATACAGTATCAGCACAGGTATCAACTTCCAATGCTTATGAGTTAGAATTAGGGGAGGAAATGAATTATTTGGATCACCAGTTGGCGGGTTTTCGAGTCCAAGGTCAAGGGAACCAAGGTAAAAACTATTATGATAGATACAGAGACTATAGAAGAGAGTGTTCTGGTAACTGGAGGAAAATAGAAGACTACAGAGAGAAGGAAAATAGATACATTCCACCTAGAAGATGAGATGTAGAATCTAAAATAAAAGAGATATTGGCTAAGCTGGTGAAGGGTCGGAGAATTCAAAAGATCATCCTTAAGGAGATTAAGGATGACATTTCAGGATTGACCCTGAAGTTCGAGTCTCATGCCACTACTATCAAGCAGTTGGAGCACCAATTTAGGAAGATGTCAGCAACTCTGAACCAGAGACAATCAGGTACCCTTTCGAGAAACATAATGCAAAATCTAAAGAATGATCGTCATGTACTTGCTATTACCACAAGGAGTGGTATCTCTACTATGGATCACCCACGACCTGCTAGAGAAGATGTTGATAATGAGACACCTTTTGTTGAGTCTTAGAAAGTAACAGGTTATAAAGGTAAAGCTATGAAAGATAAAGGTGAGGGTCCGATTATTGATCCAGAAATCAGATAAATTCTGAGATCTCCCACACTTTTTCCTTAGAGTTTGAGGCAAAAGAAAGAGTAATGTAAGTTCAAGCGGTTTATTACTATGCTAAAAGAATTAAGCTTGAACATACCTCTTCTTGAGGCATTAGAGCAGATGCCTGGATACGCCAGATTTATGAAATAATTGGTCACAAAGAAGAAAGAGGTGATATTTGAGGATATTGATTGTATGCACCATTGAAGTGTAGTCACGACTAGGTCTTTGGTACAAAAAAAAAGGGTGATCCCAGTGCATTCACTATACCATGTACTATTGGGTCATCCTAATTTGCCAGGGCCATGTGTAATTTAGGAGCCATCATTAATTTGATATCGCTAGCTGTATTAAAGCAATAGGGCTTGAAACCTCTTGAACTAAATTTTATGAAGTTATTGATGGCTTACAGCACATGAAGAAGACTGTGGGAATCTTGAATACCCCATACTTTTTCCTAGCTTGAAATCATCTCAAGAATGTTAGAAACTTACTTTAAAAGATGAATCCTCTTTTGTACATGTGGTATTTTTAAGATTTTCACTTTTTACCATGTGGGAAATTCAAAAATCTTTCCATCGATATAAAATTTACCTAAATCCGATAACCAGGAAAGAAGTTATCACTATTTCAAGTTACCATTGTAAAACAGCGCCATATTGGTCAGTGGCGCACCGCGCCACAAGCTAAAATGGAAATTGTCCTTTTCCAGTGTCTAAGAACAATTTTGTCTGCATCGTTCTAAAGTTATAGGTCGCAAAAGAAGGGCAATGCAATGGCTCCGCATCGCGCCATCCCTCATTTTTCCAATTGTCAAATTCTAGTGACACGGCGTGATAGCGTAGCATCGCGCCAGGGGTCCAATTCGGAAAATTTTTATTGAAATTAAATGACACATCTAGGGTTAAAAGGGTTAACTTTCCACCCCTATTTAAGCCCTTTAACACATGATTCATCCATTTTTCACCCAAAATATACTAGTTTCTCTCAAGTTTCTCTCAAGAACAAGCTAGGGTTTTCATAGAAGATCCAATTTTAAGAAAGTTTTACCATTAATCTTCTCGAAATCACGAACTAAGGTATGCATTATGTTCATTTATGGATTCCTTCCATCCATGAAGCTCAAGAACCTTGTTTTATCTATAAATCATGGTATTTATGTTGTGGGTTATTTGTAATCATGTTGTTGACGTTGATTGATTTCAAAGATAGAATCTTTGTGTGTTTACCATGATATTATATTACCATGCAAGATAAAATCCATGAATTTAATTGCTTATGATGTGTAATTTGATGAATTCACCTTTGCCCTAAGTTGTGTATGCAAGGTGGTAGATAAAATGCTTGAAAAAGTAAAAATCATGCTTTATAGCTCAAGTCATAAGCTAAATCTTACATGCTTGTCATCCTCCAATGTTTAAATGGTTTCCATGCTATCATTGTGAAATGTGTATATTGTCGAAATGGCAATGATATTAGAATTTGAGATTATGATATGATTATCAGCATTCTCGTCTATGTTAGATATTATGATAACCCTGTACTTCGTCAAATCCATAACTTATTAAATTATGTATTGTTGATGTGGGTCTTGTACTTGATAACCCTGTACTTGATAAATCCATAACTTGATAGAGTCCTAGGGGTACTTGTACCCAAAACATTAGCAGTGTGCCTAGAGCCATGTCATGTTTTCACGATACTCTCAGTCAAGCTATGATCCTTAGACTTCAGACAGTCTTATGACTCAGGAAATCTCCATGATCTCATGAACTCAGTCAGTTATCAGATATCAGTAGTATTCAGTCAATCAACAAAATTCAGTAACTCAATCCATATTCAATTCAGTAAATCATGTTCAGTATCTATTCAGGTGGGAGTAGAAATTAGCACCGAGCAAACCCAAGGATGGAAACTCGCCTGTTATGTGAGGGTATAATTCTTAGAAGCAATCCTTTCATTTCAGAACTATATAGCCAGTATAGGTTTAGACATCATAGCCTACTATATAAGGGTAGATGAGGTGCCTTAGCCTGCTATACAAGGGTTCCCACCGTTCTCACTAGAGTTACCTGTTATATTAGGGTTACTCATACGTTGTCCTTACCAGTGGTGCGGTATTAACACCCTTACAATCAAGGTACAAATAGGACTCCAGCTCAGCTATTATAGAACATTTGGGGCATGTCAGTTAGATAACTACTTCCCACAGTTTCAGTATTAGTATCAGTCAAGAACTCAGATAGTTCTTTAGATTTTAGGACTGTCAGATACAGTCAATTCAGATACAGTATGGAACTCAGCTAGTTTCATTAGATTCAGGACTGTCAGATACAGTCACTCATGTTATCAGTTATATTAGTTATCAGTATGTCATGTTATCAGTATTCAAATTCAGTAATCATATTATCACGGTATCAGTGTCAGTTTTATGTCTCATACATGTACTCTCACTCTCATGATAGTCAGTCTGTTATTATATTTATTCATGCATATGAACCCCATGCATTCAGCTTACCTCACATGCATACTAGTACATTTAAAGTACTGACACATTCGCACTATGGTGTCTTATACCATAGGTTCAGAGACACGAGTTCCAAAGCATTAGTAGATTCTAGTCTCAGCAGTCAGAGTTAGCAGTGAGTCCTCATCTATCGAGGACATGATTATTTCCCTATTATCTCATTAATCAATTTATTAGTTGAAGTTAGTTGGGGACATGTCCCATCAACTCCTTACTCAGATAGTTCAGTCAGTTAGAGGTTTTCTAGACTATCATGTGTCAGACTTCAATATTTTCAGTTTTGTTTTGGGTTTTCTATTATCGCACACAGATGTTATATTATTCAGATTATGTTCCATTTTGAACCTTACAACCATTCAGTTCATGTTTTTGCATTATACAGTATGTATGTAGTATACAGGTACAGATATCAGTCATGGGTTAGCTTGTAGTCCTTCAGGATCATGAGACTGTGTAGCATTCCGGGTATCAGATTTGGGGTGTTACAAACTTGTTATCAGAGCCTAAGGTGTAATAGAGTCCTAGAAAGTCTAAAAGCTGCATCTATTAGAGTCTTCTACATAGGTGTGTTGCGCGCTACATTTATGTGCAGGAGACTATAAGATGTTTTAGGAATAATTTCCCTTCTTGCAGTATTCATGTCATGCCAGTGAGAATAATCTCAATCTAATCTCTCAGTCTAATCCATTTCTCCTCCTTATTTCAAAATATGCCTCCTAAGAAAAGAACCCAACCTGTCCAAGAAGGTCCCCTGGACAAACATGTTTCTCATGCGGAGTTCAGGGCTGCATTCACTGCTCTTGCTCAGTCAGTTGCTACTCAGAATGAATGACCAGTTATCGTTCTGGCCAACCCAGTGGCCAACTCAGCTGCAGCCAGGATTCGGGACTTTACCTGAATTAATCCTCCATCTTTTCTTGGGTCTAAGACAAATGAGGACCCTCAGGAATTCCTAGATTAGGTGCAGAAGGTTACAGATATAATGGGGGTTACGTCTAGTAAGAGTGCTGAGCTAGCTGCATATCAATTGCAGGATATGGCTCATACTTGGTTCAAGCAATGGAAGTCAAAGAGGGTAAATAATGCAAGGTCAGTTGAGTGGGAGGAGTTTGCTTCAGCGTTCTTTAATAAATTCTTTCCCCTAGAGCTTAGAGAAGCTAAGGTGCTAGAATTTATCAACCTCAGGCAGGGCAATATGACAATGAAAGAGTATTCTCTTAAGTTTACTCAATTATCCAGATACGCCCCTCATGTGGTTGCAGATAGCAGGGCAAGGATGAGTAAGTTTATTTCAGGGGTGAATGATAGCGTGGTTAATGAGTGTAGATCCGACATGCTAAATAGTGACATAACTTTAGCTAGGCTCATGACTTATGCTCAGGAAGTAGAGGAGCAGAAGATTAAGATGAGGGAGAAGCAGAATAAGAGAGCGAAGATAGGTAGTTTTAACTTTGCTCAGCCTAAGTTAGAAGGAGGAAACCATTCTCAGTTTTCTCCTAAGTCATCAGTTCCCACTCCTTCTTTAGTCAGTGCTCCGATTCCTAAGTTCAAAGAGGGTAACAAAGATAGAGCGCTAGGATCTAAGTCCCAGGGCAGTGTTAGCAGTGCCTGTACCTATCCTATTTGCCTGACTTATGGCAAGAACTATTAGGGTATTTGCAAAGCTGGCAGTGGTATTTGTTTAGAATATGGCAAGCTAGGCCACAAAGTCAAGGACTTTCCTCAGCCAGGTCCTCGGGGTCAACAGAATTGCTCCTCAACTCAGTCTGATTGCCCAAATCAGCAGGGTGCCACCACCAGTGCTACTAGTGGGCAACGCCCAAATCATCTCTATGCTCTCCAGTCTCGACAGGATCAGGAAAATTCTCTTGATGTTGTTACTGGTACATTACAGATCTTTCATATGCATATTTATGCTTTGCTAGATCTAGGAGCTTCTTTTTATTTTGTTACTCCCTATATAGCAAGCAATTTTGAAATTAGTCTCGAAATTCTCATAGAGCCTTTTTCAGTCTCTACCCTAGTGGGTAAAACCATCACAGCTCAGTGGGTATACAGGAAATGCCAGGTTAAAATATTTCAAAAAATTACTTTAGCAGACTTAGTCGAATTAGAGATGACTGATTTTGATGTCATTCTCGGTATGGATTAGCTTTATTCCTGATATGCCACAGTCGACTGCAGAAATGAATAGTCCAGTTTCATTTTTTGAATGAACCCATCATTGAGTGTTAGAGTAGTACTTCAGCATTCAGAGGTCATCTTGTTTCCTACCTTCGGTCATGGAAAATAATATCTAAAGAATATGGCTATCATCTTGTTCAAGTTAAGGACACTAGTTCCGAAACTCCCAGCCTTGAATCAGTTTCAGTTGTAGGTAAATATTAAGATGTCTTTCTCGAAGATCTTCCAGGAATTCCTCCCGAAAGAGAAATAGACTTTGGCATTGATCTTCTTCCAGATACTCAGCCTATATCTATTCCGCCATACAAAATAGCACCAATAGAACTCAGAGAACCAAAAGACCAATTAAAGCAATCCTTACATTCCATAACTATGTAGCCAGCATAGGTTGAGATATCATAGCCTGCTATATGAGGGTATATGAGGTGAATTAGCTTGCTATACGAGGGTTCCCACCATTCTCACTAGAGTTACCTGTTATATTAGGGTTACTCACACGTTGTCCATACCAGTGGTGTGATATTAATAACCTTCTAATCATGGTACAAATTGGATCCCAGCTCAGCTATTATAGCACATTTGGGGCATGTCGGTTAGATGACTACTTTCCATAGTTTTAGTATCAGTATCAGTCAAGAACTCAGATAATTCTTCAGATTTTAGGATAGTCAGATACAGTCAATTCAAATATAGTATAGAACTCAACTAGTTCCTTCATATTTAGGATTGTCAGATATAGTCACTTATGTTATCAGTTATATCAGTTAACAGTATGTCATGTTATCAGTATTCAGATTCAGTAATCATGTTATCATGGTATCAGTGTCAATTTTTATGTCTCATGAATGTATTCTCACACTCATGATAGTTAGTCTATTATTATATTTTTCATTCATATAAACCCCATGCATTCAGCTTACCTCACATGCATACCAGTATATTCAAAGTACTGATGCATTTGCGCTATGGTGTCTTATACCATAGGTTCAGAGACTCGAGTTCCAGAGCATTAGTAAATTCTAATCTCAGCAGTCAAAGTTAGCAGTGAGTCCTCATTCTTCAAGGATATGATTATTTCCCTATTATCTCATTAATCAGTTTATTAGTTGGAGTAAGTTGGGGACATGTCCCATCAACCCCTTACGCAGACAGTTAAGTCAGTTAGAGTCTTTCTAGACTATCATGTTTTAGACTTCAGTATTTTTAGTTTTATTTTGGGTTTTCTATTACCCCACATAAATGTTATATCATTCAGATTATGTTTAGTTTTGAACCTTACAGCCATTCAGTTCATGTTGCCATATTATACAGTATGTATGCAATAGTCAGGTACAGATATCAGTCATGGGTTAGCTTGTGGTCCTTTGGGGTCATGAGCACCGTGTAGCGTTCTAGGTATCAGATTTGGGGTTTACAAACTTGGTATCATAGCCTAAGGTTTAATAGAGTCCTAGGAAGTCTGAAAGTAATATCTAGAAGAGTCTTGTACATGGGTGTGTTACGCGCCGCATTTAAGTGCAGGAGGCTATAAGATGTTTTAGGAACAGTTTCCCTTCTTTCAATATTTATGTCATTCCAGTGAGTATAATATCAATCTAATCTCTCAGTCTAATCTGTTTTTCCTTCGTATTTCAGAACATGCCTCCTAAGAGAAGAACCCAGCCTGTCCAAGAAGATCCCTTGGACGAATATGTTTCTCATGTGGAGTTCAGGGCTGCATTCACCACTTTTGCTCAGTCAGTTGCTGCTCAGAATGAATGACCAGTTATCGTTCTGGCCAACCTAGTGGCCAATTCAGCTACATCCAGGATTCGATACTTCACTCAAATAAATCTTCCATCCTTTCTTGGGCCTAAGACAGACGAGGACCCTCAGGAATTTCTAGATTATGTGGAGAAGGTTACAGACGTAATCCTAGTGAGATTGCTGAGCTAGCTGCATATCAATTGCAGGATGTGGCTCATACTTGGTTCAAGCAGTGGAAGTCAGAGAGGGCAGACGATGCAGGGTCAGTTGAGTAGGAGAAGTTTGGTTCAGTGTTCCTTGATAGATTCCTTCCCGTAGAGCTTAAAGAAGATAAGGTGCTAGAATTCATCAACCGCAGGCAAGGCAATATTCCAGTGAAAGAGCATTATCTTAAGTTTACTCAATTAGCCAGATATGCCCCTCATGTGGTTACAGATAGCAGGGAAAGGGTGAGTAATTTTGTTTTAGGGGTGAATGATAGCATGGTTAATGAGTTTAGATCTGCCATGTTGAATATTGACATAACTTTAGCCAGGATCATGACTCATGCTCAGTAGATAGAGGAGCAAAAGATTAAGATGAGGGAGAAGCAGAATAAGAGAGTGAAGATAGGTAGTTTTAACTTTGCATAGCCTAAGTCAGAAGGAGAAAACCATTCTCAGTTTCATCCTAAGTCATCAATTCCAGCTCTTTCTTCAGCCAGTGCTCCAGTTCCTAAGTTCAAAGAGGGTAACAAAGATAGAGCGCCAAGCTCTAAGTCCCAGGGCAGTATTAGCAGTGCCCGCACCTATCCTCTTTGCCAGACTTGTAGCAAGCACCATTAGGGTATTTCCAGAGCTGAAAGTGGTTTTTGTTTTGGATGTGGCAAGCCAGGCTACGGAGTCAGGGACTGTCCTCAACCAGGTCCTCAGGGTCAATAGAATCACTCCTCAGCTCAGTCCAATCTCCCAAATCAGCAAGGTGCCACCACCAGTACTACTAGTGAGCAATACCTAAATCGTATCTATGCTCTCTAGTCCTAACAGGATCAGTAAAATTCTCCTAATGTAGTTACTGGTACGTTATAGATCTTTCATGTGCATGTTTACGCTTTGCTAGATCCAGGAGCTTATTTGTATTTTTTTAATCCATATATAGCAGGCGATTTTGGAATCAGTCCTAAAATCTTAGCAGTGCCCTTTTCAGTCTCTACCCCAGTGGGTAAAACTATCATAGCCCGACGGGTATATAGAAACTGCCCGGTTATGATATTTCAGAAAATCACTTCAGCAAACTTAGTCGAATTAGAGATGACTGATTTTGATGTCATTCTCGGTATAGATTGGCTTAATTCCTACTATGCCATGGTCGACTGTAGAAACAAAAACTTCCAGTTTTAGTTTTTGAATGAACCCGTCCTTTAGTGGAAGGGTAGTACTTCAGCGTTCAGAGGTTAGCTTGTTTTCTTTCTTCAGGCACGGAAAATGATATCTAAAGGATATGTCTATCATCTTTTTCAAGTTAAGGACACTAGTTCCATAACACCCAGCCTTGAATCAGTTCCAGTTGTAAGTGAATATTCAGATGTCTTTCCCGAAGATCTTCCAGGAATTCCTCCCGAAAGGGAAATAGACTTTAGCATTGATCTTCTTCCAGATACTCAGCCTATATCTATTTCTCCATACAAAATGGTACTAGCAGAACTTAGAAAACTAAAATAACAATTGAAGGATCTCTAAGATAAGGGATTCATCAGGCCCAGAATTTCCCTATGGGGCACCCCAGTATTAGTCATGCATAAGAAAGACGGCTCTCTTAGGATGTGTGTAGACTACCATCAAATCAATAAGGTTACAGTCAAGAATAAGTATCCTCTTCCCAAAATCGATAACTTGTTTGATCAACTTCAGGGTGTCGGTTATTTCTCTAAGATAGACCTCAGATTCGGCTATCATCAGCTCAGAGTTAGAGAATGTGACATTCTAAAAATAACTTTCCATACTTGGTATGGTCATTTTGAATTCTTAGTTATATCCTTTGATCCTACCAATTCCCCAGCAGCTTTTATGAACTTGATGAACCGTGTGTTCAAGCAGTACTTGGACATGTTCATCATAGTCTTCATAGATGATATTCTGGTCTATTCCCGCATTGAGTGTAATCATGCAGACCATCTCAAAATAGTACTTTAGACTCTCAGAGATCATCATCTATTCACCAAATTTTATAAGTGCAAATTTTGGCTAAGGTCGGTAGCATTCCTTGGTCATATCATTTCCGGTGATGGCATTAGAGTGGATCCTCAAAAGATAGAAGCAGTAAGAAACTGGCTTTGCCCTATCTCTCCATCAGATATCAGGAGTTTCTTGGGTTTGGCCAGCTATTATAGATGGTTTGTTGAGGGATTTTCTTTTATTTCAGCCCCTCTATCCAGATTGACTTAGAAGAAAGTCAAGTTTCAGTGGTCAGATACTTGCGAGAAGAGTTTTTAAGAGTTGAAGACTCGACTCACCTTAGCTCCAGTATTAGCTCTTCCAGATGGTCCAGATGGTTTCGTAGTGTATTGTGATACATCCAGAGTAGGTTTGGGTTGTGTCCATATTTAGCATGGTAAGGTCATAGTCTACGCCTCCAGATAGCTTAAGCCCTATGAGAAGAATTATCCTACTCGTGATCTTGAGTTAGCAGTCGTAGTCTTTGCCTTAAAGATTTGGAGGCATTATCTATATAGTGTTTATGTAGATGTGTTCACTGATTATAAAGTCTTCAGTATGTCTTTTCTTAAAAAGATCTCAATCTTCATCTGAGAAGGTGGTTAGAGCTCTTGAAAGATTATGACATGAGTGTCCTTTATCATCCGGGCAAGGCCAACGTAGTGGCGATGCTCTCAGTAGACTATCCATGGGTAGTGTTTCTCATGTTGAGGACAGTAAGAAGAAGTTAGTTTAGGAAGTCTATCAGCTTTCCACACTAGGCGTTCGCCTAACCGATATAGATGAGGGTAATATATGGGTTCATAGTAGTTCAGAATTATCTCTAGTTTTAGAGGTGAAATAAAAGCAAGATAGAGATCCCATCTTTGTCAAGTTAAAAGAGTCAGTTCAGGATCAGAAAGTAGAGGTTTTATCCCAAGGGGGAGATGGTGTTTTGCGTTGTTCGGGTCGTCTTTATGTTCCAGGTGTAGATGACTTAAGGCAGTGAATTATTGTAGAAGTGCATGGTGTGCGCTACTCTATTCATCCAGGGTCCACAAAGATGTACTACAACTTACGGAAGGTCTATTGGTGGAGTGGGAAGAAGAGAGATATTGTAGAGTTTGTGGCTAAGTGCTCTACATGTCATCTGGTTAAGATAGAGCATCAGAATCCTAGTGGTCCTATGCAGGAGTTCATTATTCCTACTTGGAAGTGGGAAGAAGTGAACATGGACTTCGTGATGGGTTTGCCTCAAACTCGTCATCTGCATGATTTAGTCTGGGTCATTATAGATAGGATGACCAAATCAGCCCATTTTCTTCCAGTTCATACCTCTTTTTTAGCCGAGGATTATTCAAAACTCTACATTAGGGAGTTGGTCAGATTACACAGTGTTCTATTATCTATTATCTTAGACAAAGGTACCCAGTTAACCTCTTACTTCTGGAAAGCATTCCAAAAGGGTCTTGGTACCCAAATTCATCTCAGTACAGCCTTCTATACTCAGACAGATGGTCAAGTAAAAAGGACCATTTAGACTCTAAAAGATATGCTATGGGCGTGTGCAATTGATTTCAAGGGTAGTTGGGACACCACTTGCCTTTAATTGAGTTTACATACAACAACAGCTATCATTCCAGTATTCACATGGCTCCAATAAAAGCTCTCTATGGTAGGAGATGTAGATCTCCAACTGGTTAGTTTAAAGTTAGTGAGGCCTGAGTTATAGGGCCTGACTTGGTATTCGATGTCTTAGAAAAAGTCCAGATGATTAGAGAAAGACTCTGGGCTGCTCAGAGCCAACAAAAGTCTTATGAAGATGTTTGTAAAAAAGTTCTTAAGTTCGATATTGGTGACTATGTCTATCTAAAGATCTCTCCCATGAAGAGATTGAAGTGGTTCGGCAAGAAAGGGATACTCAGTCCCCGATATGTTGGTCCTTTCAAGATTCTCAGTCGATTCAGAAAGGTAGCTTATGAGCTTGAATTGCCTTCAGATCTAGCCTCAGTTCGTCCAGTCTTCCATTTCTCTTTGCTCAAGAAGTGTATAGGTGACCCAGAAGTTGTAGTCCCTATTTAGAGCATCGATGTTCAGAATAGCCTCTCTTATAAAGAGATTCCAGTTGAAATTCTAGACTATCAGACTCGTAGATTGAGGAACAAAGAAGTCCCTCTAGTTAAAATTCTTTGGCAAAATCAGTCCTTCGAGAGAGCTACTTGGGAAGCAGAAGTAGATATGCATACCAAGTAACCTCACCTCTTCTCCGTCAACTCAGATCAAGCTCAAGATAACAGTTCTCCTTAAGCTTACTCAGTTCCATGTTCAGTGTTAGTTAAAAACTTAAATTCCATTGTATATTCAGTCATGCATTCATATATCAGCTCAGTTATATAATTATGCATCAGACATGCATTCTCATTGTGAGAAACTTAGTTCATCAGAACTCCCAGTCATGCATTCTTGAATAAGATACACATGCATCAGATATGCATGTTCAGTATGATATGTTCAATTATCAGTCATATCAGTCATAATATCATATTTCAGTATTCATGTTCAGTATATACGTCAGTTATCTTGTTCCCTCACTCTCAGTCTCATTCGAGGATGAATATTCTCAAGGAGGAGATGTTGTAATACCTCATACTTTTTCCTAACTTGAAATTGTCTCAAGAATGTTATAAACTTACTTTGAAAGATGAATCCACTTTTGTACGTGTGGTATTTTTAAGATTTTTACTTTTTCAGATGGGAAATTTAATAAGATTTCCATCGATATAAAATTCGTCTAAATCTGATAACCAGGTAAGAAGTTATGACTATTTCAAGTTCTCATCGTAAAACAGCATCATATTGGTCAGTGGCGCGCCGCGCCACAAGCTAAAATGGCAATTGTCCTTTTCCAGTGTCTAAGTGAGATTTTCTTAGCATTACTCAAAAGTTCTAGGTCGCAAAAGAAAGGGCAATGCGATGGCTCCGCATCGCGCCATCCCTCAATTTTCCAATTATCAAATTCTAGTGACACGGTGCGATAGCGCCGCGTCGTGCCAGGGGTCCAATTCAGGAAATTTTTACTGAGATTAAATGACGCATCCAGGGTTAAAAGTGTCAACTTTCCACCCCTATTTAAGCCCTTTAACACCTGATTCATCTATTTTTCACCCAAAATATACTAGTTTCTCTCAAGTTTCTCTCAAGAACAAGCTAGGGTTTTCATAGAAGATCCAATTTCAAGAAAGTTTCACCATCAATCTTCTCGAAATCACGAACTAAGGCATGCGTTGTGTTCATTCATGAACTCCTTCCATACATGAAGCTCAAGAACCTTATTTTATCTATAAATCATGGTATTTATGTTGTGGGTTATTTATAATCATGTTGTTGACGTTGATTGATTTCAAAGTTGGAATCTTTGTGTGTTTATCATGATATTATGTTACCATGCAAGATAAAATCCATGAGTTTAGCTGCTTATGATGTGTAATTTGATGAATTCACTTATGCCCTAAGATGTGCATGCAAGGTGGTTGATTAAATGCTTGAAAAAAGTAGAAATCATGCTTTATAGCTCAAGACATAAGCTAAATGTGACGTGCTTGTCATCCTCCTATGTTTAAATGGTTTCCATGATATCATTGTGAAATGTGTATGTTGTCGGAATGGCCATGATATTAGAATATGAGATTATAATATGATTATCAGCATTGTCGTCCATGTTAGATAGTATGATAACCCTATACTTTATGAAATCCAAAACTTATTAAATTATGTATTGTTGTGTGGGTTTTGTTCTTGATAAAGTCATGCTTCATCAGTTTCCTTCTATCGAGTCCTGGGGGTACTTGTACCCAAAATATTAGCTATGTGCCTAGAGCCATGTCGTGTTTTCATGATACTCTCAGTCAAGCTATGATCCTTAGACTTCAGATAGTCTTATAACTCAGGAAATCTCCATGATCTTATGAACTCAGTCAGTTGTCAGATATCAGTACTATTCCATCAGTCAACGGAATTCAGTAGCTCAATCCATGTTTAGTTCAGTAAATCATGTTCAGTGTCTATTCAGATGGGATTAGAAATTAGCACCGAGCGAACCCAAGGATGGGAACTCGCCTGTTGTATGAGGGTGTGATTCTTAGAAGTAATCCTTATGTTCCAGAACTATGTAGCTAGCATATATTGATACACCATAGCCTGCTATATAAGGGTAGATGAGGTAGCTTATCCTACTATATGAGGGTTCCCACCATTCTCACTAGAGTTACCTATTATATTAGGGTTAATCACACGTTGTCCTTACTAGTGGCGCGGTATTGACACCTTTTCAATTAGGGTACAGATTGGACCCCAACTCAACTATTATAACATATTTGGGGTATGTTGCTTAGGTGACTACTTCCCACAGTTTCAGTATCAGTATCAGTCAAGAACTCAGATAGTTCTTTAGATTCCATGACTATCAGATACAGTCAATTCAGATACAGTACGAAACTCAGCTAGTCTCTTTAGATTTAGGACTGTCAGATACAGCCACTCATGTTATCAATTATATTAGTTATCAGTATGTCATGCTATCAGTATTCCGATTCAGTAATCATGTTATCACGGTATCAGTGTCTGTTTTTAAGTCTCATGCATGTACTCTCACGCTCGTGATAGTTAGTTTGATATTATATTTGTTCATGCATATGAACCCCATGCATTCAGCTTACCTCACATGCATACCAGTACATTCAAAGTATAGACACATTTGCACTATGGTGTCTTATACCATAGGTTCAGAGACATGAGTTCCAGAGCATCAGTAGATTCCAGTCTCAGCAGTTAGAGTTAGCAGTGAGTCCTCATCCTTCGAGGACATAATTATCTCCCTATTATCTCTTTAATCAGTTTATTAGTTGGAGTTAGTTGGGGACATATCCCATCAACTCCTTACTCAGATAGTTCAGTCAGTTAAAGGCTTTCTAGACTATCATGTTTCAGACTTCAGTATTTTTAGTTTTGTTTAGGGCATTCTATTACCCCACACAGATTTATATTATTCAGATTATGTTCAGTTTTGAACCTTACGGCCTTTCAGTTCATGTTTCCACCTTATACAGTATGTATGCAGTATACAGGTACAGATATCAGTCATGGGTTAGCTTATGGTCCTTCAGGATCATGAGCACCGTGTAGCATTTCGGGTATCAGATTTGGGGTGTTACAAATCTATTTTGATCTTATTATAAGGGTGGATAACTAAATCTTTCTGACCGACTTTGTTATCTTGGACTATGAGGCTAACACCGAGATGCCCATTATATTGGGAAGACCATTTATAGCCACAGGCAGGGCTATGGTTGACATAGAGAAAGATGAGTTGAAATTCAGAGTCAACAGTGAGGTGGCTGCATTCAACATCCAAAAGTCAATAAAGTATCCAACCGATATAAGGGTCTCATTGATTGATTGTATTGATGACCCTGGAGGATATTTCTATGGGTATCTTGATGAATTTTGAGTAGTCAAGATACCTGTGTCATTTTGCGATGTTAAATCAAGCACTGCATAGGTGATAACCCATGGGCTTGTTGGTGAAGTTTGAATAACCAACATAGCCATGTCGTGCCGCAACGTTAAATCAAGCACTGAGCGGGAGGCAACCCACTATTTTAGTGTTCACATTTTTGTTGTTTTTCTTTTTTGTAGGTTTTTAAGCCATGGACTTACCCAGAATATGGTATAAAATTGCTACATTCATCAATTTCGAAGTAAGGGGGCTATGTGATCAACCCATCATGGTCACAAGTCCCACACAGTAAGTTGAGTAATAAGCCAAAAAGTTGAAATTTTGAGAATGAACAAAATATGTAAGGTTACGGATTTGGCATCTAATTTTACTTTTACAACCTCAAACTTAGGCTGTGGGACCATAAGTAGCTGGAAAAATATCAAAACACCAAGTCCAAATTACAGAAAAATGGGCCAAAGTTTTTGGCCCGGAGCATGCGCCCAGTACAAGCTAGCTGCATGTGGCACCTGCGCCCACAGCCTGACTGCAGGTGCAGACCGCAGATAGATGTCGTGAGTAGTGTACTTGGTGGCCTAATTTTTAATTTAAATGTTGAGCCCACCAACATTTATATATGACCTAATACAGCCCCCACCTATATTTAAACAACTATAACCTCATTCTAACTCATTTAAATCCTCAAAACTTTACTTTTCTCTTTGAATTCAAACTTCTCTCTTAAAATACCACATCACCCCGCATTTAAGTAAAATTTAAATTGTCACTTGTTTGAGATATCAACTTGCTCCAACACTAAAAACAAGTTTAAATTTTGGTTTGCTTGACTTCACCATTATTCACTTTCGGTTCTTCATAAAAGAGGTAACTTTCTTGACTCCTAATGGTTATATATTGATCTATCTATTGTTTAAAGAAGTTGATATGTGTATTCCATTGAAAAATATATAGAATCTATCATGCTTTTGTGTACGATCCTTGAAGTATCCTAAAATCATAGTGTAGGGCCTTGTTTTGAAGTAAAATCTAAAGTTAGGCCCCAACTAGAAGTTGAACTAGAATAAATAAAAGTAATACCGGGAGTTGAGCATCTTTGTTTTCTTTGAAAGTTGTAATTTATGATAAGTGTATGCATACTGGACTTGTTGGGATTTCAAATAGGTTATAAGGGTGTGAAAATTAAGGAAAAATTCAAACTTTTCAAATTTTGAGTTTTTCTTCAACTTTTGCTATCCCTCACTTTTATTGGAAACTGACAACTGGTTTTTCAGGTACATATAGAACCTAAGGATATGAAAAAGACAAAGGTCAGTACTTCGAGAAGATGGGCAGAGTCTCCCAAGCCTAGAGGTTTAGTGGGGGAGTACTCGAGGCAGCGATGTAGAGACGCTATAGTTGAGGTGACACGCAGAGTCATGAGAGGACAGACTCGCCAGGCTACTCAATCAATTGTAGGCCAGGCCGAGTATGAAGTCAGCCAGGATGTCACCACCACACACTCCTTGACCTGATAATGATGAGGAGGAGGAGGATACAAACTCTGAGTCTACTCCGTTGGTTGCTGCTCAGGACACCCAATCTGAGGAGAGGTCCCAGAATTTATCTAACAAGGTAGAGAAAGAGAAGACATCATTGGTGCCCCAATCTAATAAGGGTACCACTACTTATGTACATCAGATAAATGTACAGAGCAGGCTACCCACAATGAGTCAGTAAGCAGGGGTAGAGTCCCACTTCCGCGCTTGTCTTAAAAGCACCTCTTGATGAGGGATATCAAAAGTGGTGTATGCCAGGGATGTGGGAGATATTTACTATTGACAGTTGTATCTGAGAGGCAGAAAAACCTCTGTGGTGCGTATATGAGGATAGTCAGATTGACCAATCGAAGCTATATCGAGTACCACAGTTACGGGTGGTATTTGATAGATATCAGCTAGAGTGGATGACTAGGCCACTTGGGTCCTGTAACCCAGCTATGGTATAGGAATTTTATGCATTCTACAAAGCTATGTAGTCTTTCCTATGCATAGATATTCAGGCCTGATCAGATTTGCGAGGCAGCCACATCTTGAGCACACACTGGTTAGAGGGGTCAGAGTTGGCATTTCTACAAAGATTATCTGTAAAGTTATCTTCAGTCCAGATTACATTACTCCTGGAACTACAGCTAAGTGCGACCTTAGACTAAGGATTGCACATAATTGACATATCATGTGGGAGGCTGAGCACCAATGAAATAGGGTTGAGATGGATAACCAGTTATAATTCACTTTTGGGTAATGCGACCCCATGGATTAAGGGGAAAGCTTGAGATCAAGAAGGGTCTATTGATATTTTAGGCGAAGTTCTAGTGGTTGCTGACTAGATACAAACTAATACCCATTGTTATAGATAATACGTTGACATGGGAGGGAGTTGCACCGATTGCTTGTATGATGGTCGATTATGCTGTTGATTTTGAGGCCATCCTTAGGTATAAGTTACATCATAGAGCCTTTGGGGAGTTGACTAATCTGCCATTCTATTGCATAATTCAGAGGCAATGCGATAAGGCTGGTGTGCATGAGATACCAGGTGTAAATGAGAGGGTACTTGCGATAGCGACTATATAGACTAGGACTATGAAGGATCTGGCATATCCAGGCTCTTTTAGGAGATCAAGATAGCAGGAAGAAGTACCATGGGTCGATACTGAAGGCCCAGCTATTTCCATAGAGACTGATAAGGCACACCAAAGTGATGTAGGCATTAGTATTGATATAGAGATAGGAGAGCAAAGAGATGTTCTAGACTCTAGTATATAGGGCGAGGGGACACCAGTTACTTCTTCTTCAGCCCCATATTTGACCTCAATATTGATGGGTGTACCTTAAAAGCCTACTCACCCATCTACTACAGCTCCTACTTTAGGTATGATCACAATATCTAGCATGTCTATACAGAGCTTAGTGGACAGCCAGATGGCCACAGATGCTAGAGTAAGGGTTGTTGAGACTAAGATGACTACCCTCTATGAGTAGATGAAATCAAGGGTTACGACTAGATTTAAGTAGGCACACGCCCGATAGGAGGCCACACTAAGTGCGGCACTGTCTAAGTTATGTGTTGACACACAGCTCGATGAGTTTAAGAGATAGGTTATGGCCCGATTCACAAAGATAGATGCGTCATATCTAGCCCAGATGATGAGGAGCTTAATATATTATGAATAAAGAAATATTGTCTCATAACGTGTCATGGTTGTATCCACTTCCTCAATTATACACCAGGTGGTCCAGATATTACCTCTGCGCATACCGAGACAATTTAATTTCTTTGTAAAGGATGATGAGGAGGTCCCAAAAAATGGGGCCAAAAGAGGTCACATAGATGACTTACAGGGCCCTAATTTACTATATAACCAAGCCGATAAAAAGGCCAGGCATAATTCGATGGAGTCTACATTCATCAGTAGGCAGAGGCATGTATCTATAGCAGTGGGTGCATTAATATGCCCAAATTACACCTCTCTTACGAGAGAGTAAGCGATCGTTGTCAAATATATAACCCAACTAGGTTGGGGTCGAATCCCACAGGGAATATGGTGCTAATTAAGTTTTATGCAGATTAGTTGACTTTTAATCATTCATTTCCATAAAATAAATAGGGGGGATTTAATTCAGTTCGCAAATTAATGGTTTCAGTTTAACAAGATGAAATATGTGTAGTAGTATTCAAATTCAGAAAAATAGCAAGCTAGGGTTATGTCCACCTTGTAGTTTTCAATAGTTTCTAACTATGGTCTTTACGAATTCATACATGCATCGTGGTTACAGATAAACATATTGTATTTAATAACATAATCCTAATGTTTCTCAACCCTCAAGGACTAATTTACTTTAGTTCTCTCGAATCAAAAGCGTTTACCAAAAACAATACAAAATCTCCAAGTAGTTAATCCTTCTAAGGCATTAACTTATGAAATAGGGGTTGGTAATCCTATTTTTCTTGTCACTACTCTCTTTTCCAAACATCCACCTTTCTTGTGAACAAGTTGCATTTTAAGGTATATCCTCTATGTTTGTAACCACGAGAATTCAAGATAGTGAAGAGAGTATGATGTAAACAAATCAATGCATAATGAATTCAAAACCCAAAGTGATAGATTGTATGCTACAAGGATTCCATAACCCTAACTAATAAACTTAGCTACTCATGAATAAAATGAAAAGCATCATAAATATATTCGTCATACCAAAAACTAGAAGACGATATTGGTGTGCAAATAGTGAAAACAAGACCGAAAAATGTTTCTCTCTCTCTCCTCAAGCTAAGCCTCCTCTCTCCTCTCTCAAAATAATACAGAATAATTGAATGCTGAATAAAAATTCAGCAATTAAGTCTTTTAATAATCTCTTCTCTCATAATTTCCTTCAGAGTCTCTGAACTAATTATAAATGATAAATTAGTCTTGGACATAGTTTCTAGGCGCCACATTTGGTCCAGATTGCTACTCTCTCTTGTGTCATATGTCATCCGCATTCCATAGTCCCATTATGTCTTCATCTACCTCATTAATACCTGAAATCATGCTAATCACATCGGTTAGTTCAATTACATAGAAGTAGAGTAAAAATATAAGAAACTAGGCACTTTGTTCTCTAAACATAGCTAAAATATAGATAAGTTATGGTGCTTAGGCATATAAATACACCCAAGATCATGCATCATCTAGTAGTGCACCTCTACCTCCACCACCTCCGCCAGCTGATATACCCTCATCTGGGGATGCTCCTAATTTGGGTGCCTAGTTCATCCCAAGAAAGTTATCACTTCTCTCTAGTTTACTTTATTTTAGCAAATTGAAAACAGTGCACAGTTTTTCATTAGAAGTGGGCATACCATGCCATCGGGGGTTTTTATTGGTGTGCTTCTTTTCCTGTCGGTCGCGGTATAGTTGTAGAACTAGCATATCTAGGATAATTTTGTGTCGTATTATATTTTATTTTGTATTGTCTTTTGTTTTTGTGTAATTAGGACATTTTAAGTTTTTAGGGCAGTAGTTTTTGAGTGATTTTTTATACCCCTCCAAAATTTGCACTCTAGAACTGTATGAATGTATATATATGTAAATATTGTGGATCTTGTTATGGCATTAGGATTAGGGATATGATAATCACTTTCTAACAATTGCATGAACCGAAAAGGTAATAGTTGGTAATATTGACTTTATACCATGTGTGTGAGAGATACTACTTGGTTCCCTTTGTGTGTCAAATTCAGAAATTATCTGGTTGTCTTGCCTAGGTTGAAGGATAGTCGGTTAGGAAAGGATCATAGGTCATTTTTTATTTTAGTCCACTTTTAGCCTAAATGACCTTCCATGTGTAAATTATATCCCTTGATCCCTATTTTGAGCCTGCCTATTTTTTTTGTTTCACCATTCACCTTCCCATTTATAGTACAATGAACCTATTTTATCCCTGGTCCTCCATGGACATTGTGCACCTCAACTTAGGCAAAATGCAATAAAGAATAAAAAGGGAGAAATAATGGTGGAATAAAAAAAAATTGGCTAGTAAGTGAGACTCAAAAGTTAGTGTAGTGCCAAGGATTCTTAGTCACTCAATATGTCCATATGTACCATACCAGGCCCCAAGCTGATAAAAGTCCTATAGTGATCCTAACTTGGCTATCTGAATGCTAAGGTAAAGAAAATAAGGGCAAGCCTATGGTATTCGACATGCATTGATTGGAACTTCTATTCTGAGTGTGAGTGTCTCTTGACCGTCCCTATGTTGACATGCATGATTTCATATGACTGAGGGGGCTAGCCTTGTTATGAGGGCACTTGAGTCATATTGATAGCTATTTTCTTATTTCGAGTAGTGTAACTTGTATATATGAGTGGTTGTCTGTTGCTAATGTAATTGTCATACCTTGATCCCATTGTGTCACATTGTTCTGCTCCATGTTCATACATAGTTGGTTTTAAAAAATGAGATTAGAGGGGGATGTTGTAATTTGAGCTTTACATGTTGACTGACTGGCTTGAATAGCTTAGTTTCTACTAGTTAAACGTCGTTTTTGTTTTTGTTGTGTTTTGTTGCCTAAGGACATGCAAAGATTCTAAGTTAAGGGTTTTGATGTGCTATAGAAATATAGCACTTTCGACACTTAAAACCAAGGAAAATATACAAGTTTCTAGGGTTATTTTGTTAGATATGATACTTTTTGGGTATGTTTAACAGGAAATCATGTTTTGGATAATGAGTTAGCGAAAAGGTGAAAAAGGTATTTTTGGCTATGTTTGGAGCAATTATGGATGTTCGAGACACTTTCTGAATTGATCGTGATCAGAGCATGCTCGAAAATTGAAGAAGAGCTGAAAAGATGACTCCTGGCACCTACTAACTCAACCTACAGACCACATGTATGACCTACAGACCACAGGTAGGCAAAGCAAGTCCCAAAAGTACAAAATCCTAAGAACTGACTTGCAAGATTTATTCCATCTAGTACCTGCGGTTTGTACCTGCGCCCAGGGCCAGGACCGCAGGTATTACCTGCGCCAAGTGCCAGACCACTGGTAAAGACCATGTATGGCCAACGATCCTGTTTACTCCTATTTTATTTGGGCTTTGATTTTAGTTTCCTCATGTTCTATAAATACCCTTTATGTATTTTTTGTAGGGGTACGCACTTTTGATATTTACGAACATATTTTGATTCCAAGATCTAATTTGATCTTAGGATTCTCTTATATTGACGTTGGTTCATTAATTCAGCTAAGGTTGTGGGTTTTATTACTTCTTATCATTGTGATTTCATCTATGATTTCAATTATGAATTCTATTGATTTCTTCCCAAGCATGAACGGCTAAAACCCATAGCTAGGGTTGTGGAAACCCCAGCGAATTGACGAAATAGAGGGAGTGCTTTCATTATTCTAACTGATACCCATGCATGCATCGTTCTATCATTGTTATAATAGTTTTCTTAATGGGTTCACACATTAGGATCCCACCTAAATATTGTTGCTTACTCCAAAAGAGGAGTAATGACTAGAAAAAGATAAAGGCAACAGTAATTTGGAGTTTAACTGTCGATCCACGCTTCTAGGTTGTATCTTAGTAAGATGGTTAGGTTTCATATAATAACTAGAGACTCAAAAGGTAATAGTTAACTGGGATCATTATAAGGATTATTAAGGCAACATTCTGAGACTCAAAAGGTAAAGGGTGAAATCCTATTGCTCATCCAAAAGACTGCAGAAGGTACATAACTTATTAATTTTGCATGCAAAGTATCGGGTTGGATCAACAAAGAACGATAAGCCTATGAAGTTGAGAAGCCAGTGGGAACACAATCTTAGTGTTCACCTACACTGATTACAATCGAAACTCGTATAGTTACTTGCTCGAAATTACCATATCAAAACCCCTAATTTACTTTTCTTGTCTGCCCGCCGACTACAACTGCTGAGATATACACTTCCATGTGTTCCCTTGGGATTCGACCCCAACATCTATCGGGTTACTATATTTTGACAGCGACCGTATTATCATCTGATAGGAGGTGTTGTTTGGATGTCATCAACCACACCCACCACCTGGCCAGGCATCTGACTGACCTCCTGTCCTGCCTGCTTGAGAACTTTCTCAAGTACCCTGGAAACTACTCCTGCAACTATGAGAACCACCTCTAGCTGAGGGATGAACTGCTCAAATAAAGGAAGCACCCTGAGATGAAACAATAATTAGGCCACGACTAGGGTAATCTCATAAATAATGAACAAGAGCTCCACAAGTAAAACAGGAAACATAAGCTGAACCAGAACCAATTTATCCAGCTAACCTAGAATAACCACCACGTCTAGAATGACCAGCCCTTCAAAAAATAATGGCCACCCTGACTAGGGTGGATTCTGGCACTAGACTTACCTCCTTTATAATTTGACGCGTTGCTTGAATAGGTCGACTAGGCTAACTCTGAGATTGATAGGATAGATGCGGAGGATACCTACTATAAGAACTACTATCTTTGGGTCAGGAACTACGATGGCTCTCACTGAATCTACCCTGTAAACTAGGCGTTTTATCATGACTCTCATGGTGCATCTCCTCCATCACTAGAGCGTGATCCGACACCTTAACAAAGACCTACCTGCAGTAACTAAATTCTGAGTATATATATGAATGGGGAGTCTCAACTATCTAACAAAAAAAAAACCCTCCCATACTCGGTATCCAGAATATAAGACATATGCCTAACCAACTCATGAAAACGATCCTCATACTCTATAACTATCATGGAGCCCTGCTCCAATCTATAAAACAGATCCCTTAAATGATATCTAATGCTGCGAGCCATGTACTTCTCCAAAAATATCTCGGAGAAATAAGTTCAAGATAAAGGAGAAGATCTAGTTGGTCTAGAATCCATATAAACTATCCACCAATGTCGAGCAGCCAAGTCCAATTAAAATGTGGTGTAATCCACACCATAAGTCCCAACAAGTCCTAAATTACGGAGCCTATCCTCACAAGCAATTAGAAATTAATATGCATCATCGCCTGGAGCACCACAAAACCTATGCAGAGTCAATCTCAAGAATCTACACAACATCTTCTGCTTCTCAAAAGACATAGCAGGTTGAGAAACCACTAGTTGAGCAACTACCGGCTGAGAAACTATCGGTGAGGGAGTAACCTCAACTCTGGGAGTTACAGCTATAGGCTGCATCCCCGCCTCAGTACCACTCTGATATCTAGACTATGCACTATTAGACGGCACACCACTAACTAAACACAATAGTTGAACCAATGTATCTCTGAGCACTAACACGAAATAAACCCTAGTGGAGCCTGGGCTAGTCCCTGACCAATCACGGGTAAAACATCATGCAGCTATCCACAACCTCTAGGTCATCCATGAATAGGAGTAGGATCCCTAGGCTCGATCTCAGGACCCTTGTCTCGTATAGTGGTTGCACGTGTCCTGGCCATCTGCAAAAGATTTAAGTCAAGGGAATACTTCTAAAAACCAACTCAGACTCTTAGCACGATATGAGTAAAACAAGTGAAGAACTCCTAAGAATCTCCCATAGCCTCCCGAAGATAGGAAATGGACGTCATCGTTCCAATTCCCAAGGCTCTACTAGACACTTGCTCTTGTACAGAAAATACCGGTAAAACCTGGCTCTGATATACATTTGTCACGACCTGATTTATGAGTCATGATGATAGCTACTAAATGCCGCCAGTAGGTAGGCCAAACCATAACTCGGAGCTAACAAAATGGGTTAATTTGGTAGGACATTCCCAACATAAGCAAAATTCTAGAACACAATATATAAATAAGTAAGGTGTTCTGGATAGATAAAACAATCAATACAAGATACCATCCCACAACCTGGTAGAACCAGTACAAGAGCATCTAATGACAATAATACAAGTTCAAATATTTAGAATAGTCAACAACACCTATCTCAAAAATAAAAGACTGAATATAAAAGATAAAGGGAAATGGGTGACTCAAACTCCAAGAGCTCACCTTATCTCCGAATATCAATCACCGTACAAACGTTGATCAATAGCAGAACAAGTTCTCAGATCTGCACCAAAAAGGCACAAAAGTGTAGTATGAGTACCAAAATGGGTACTCAATAGGCATCATCAGTTGACTGAGTTAAATCATAATATAAGTATGATAAAATTTAAGATATCATAACTAAGTCAACATACATAAACGAACCATAATCATCTTTAATACTGTTATATATAATAAGTAAATACATCAGAATAACAGTATAACATAAGGCATAAACACATGCCAATATCGTCGTGCATAATAAGTAACAATGCGGAATAATAAATTATCATAAGTCATCAACACAAACAACCACAAATACAAAATAGGCTCCCATACGTCAATTTGTGTGGAAAAGTAAATAACTCATCACAGATTCCTATATGCCTGAAAAGTACACTCAAGGATAGAATAAAGCAATCAACCAACATTATGCCTAACTTTCATCGTCATTTAACCATCATTCCACAATTATCATCAATCGGTCATTTACCAATATTTCACAATTTATCAACATAAAGCAACCGTATTATCAATATTCACTGGTCATCACTTATTAGCTAACCATCTCCTATTAATTAATCTATTTAAGTATTAGCCATCATATAACCTCTAGCCATCATTTTATAGTTATTCACCACATATCCACTAATCAATAGTTATCAACTAACCAATATTAATTAACAAATCATCCTTTACCAATTAAACCTCGTTTATCAGCTAGTCATGATTAGCCACACAAACAATAGCCACCACTAATCCTTATTCATCACTAAGCATCAACTATATCACTTTATCATTAATCAACAATTATTACTGATCCTCACAAGTCCACTAACTATCATAATTACCATATTCAGGTTTATATATATGTATGTATGTATGTATATAATTGCCATACATAGGGCAGAATCATACTCAAACCGATAGACGTACACATAGGCATATCAATATAATCATCCTCAAGCCTTTTCAGGCATCAATATCATCATAATATCCTCTGACCTTTTCGAGTAACAATATATCATCATAATCATCCTCGGACCTTGTCAGGTATCAATACAACATCGTAATCATCCTCCGACCTTATCGAGTATCAATATATTATCATATTCAGCCTTAGGTCTTGTCGGGTATCAATATATCATCATAATCATCATTCATTCTTATCAGATATCAATATCATCATAATCATCCTCTGGCCTTGCCAGGTATCAATATATCAACATCATCTTTCAGAATTTAGCCGGGTATATATCAATGCCATAAGTGCCAATATAGTCAAGCATCAAGATTTCTAGCATAATTAATAGCATAATTTCTTATATAATCAATAATCATGTCTTCTAGCATAAATAATAACACAATTGCTAACGTCATTGATACGCCCAAATTATACCTCTCTTACGAGAGAGTAAGCGGCCGTTGTCAAATATATAACCTAACTATATTGGGATCGAATCCCACAGGGAATATGGTGCTAATTAAGTTGTATGCAGATTAGTTGACTTTTTATCGTTCATTTTTGTAAAACAAAAGGAGGGGATTTGATTCAGTTCACAAATTAATGGTTTCAGTTTAACAAGATGAAGTATGCGTGGTAGTGTTCAAAATCAGAGAAATAGCAAGCTAAGGTTATGTCCACCTTGTAGTTTTCAATACTTTCTCACTATGGGTTTTATGAATTCATACATGCATCGTGCTTACAGAGAAACGTATTGTATTTAATAACATAATCCTAGTGTTTCTCAACCATCAAGGACTAATTCACTTTAGTTCTCTCGAATCAAAAGTGTTTACAAAAACAATACGAAATCTCCAAGTAGTTAATCCTGTTAAGGCATTAACTTATGAAATAGGGGTTGGAAATCCTATTTTCTTGTCACTACTCTCTTTTTCGAACCTCAACCTTTCTCTCGAACAAGTTGAGTTTTAAGGCACATCCTGTATGTTTGCAACCACGAGAATTCAAGATAAACGAAGAGAGTATGATGTAAACAAATCAATGCATAATGAATTCAAAACCCAAAGTAATAGATTGTATGCTACAAGGCTTCCATAACCCTAACTAATAAACTTAGCTACTCATGAATAAAACGGCAATCACAATAGAAAAATTTATCATACCAAAAAGTGAACCCAATTTTTTGGGGAGAAGAAGAAATTTCGTTTCTCCCCAAGTGCTAAGCCGCCACTATCAGTGCAAATATAACACAGAATAATGACTAATGATAAAAATTCAGCATCAAGTCTTTTTAATAATATTTTCTGTCATAATTGCCTTCTAAGTCCCTGAACTAATTATAAATGATAAATTAGTCTTGGACATAGTTTCTAGGCGCCACATTTGGTCCAGACTGCTACTCTCTCTTGTGTCATATGACATCCGCATTCCATAGTCCCATTATGTCTTCATCTACCTCATTAATACCTAAAATATTACTAATCACATTGGTTAGCTCAATTACATAGAAGTCGAGTAAAAACATAAGAAACTAGGCACTTTGTTCTCTAGACTTAGCTAAAATATGGATAAGTTATGGTGCTTAGGCGTGTAAATACACCCAAGATCAGTCATCAATACAGATGCTTTCTAACATGATTTCTAGCATAATTGTTTAACATGATCATAATCATAAGCAACATCATGAGCAATGACTTACAAATAGTACATTCAATGGCTTATTATAAGCATAAAAGGTAGCTTATCAATAGCATGAGCAATAGCTAATACATGGCATGATCTATAGCTTATTCATAGCATAGTCAATAACATAATTTATGGCTTAGTCAATATCATAGTCAAGGACTCATTCAATGGTATATTCGGTAGTCCAATCAATATCCAATACAATAACATAATTAATAGCTCATCATAAGCTTAACCAATAAATCATACATATGGCACAATCGTTAGGCATTACTTCCTACGTTATTCATCATAACCAACAAGTACTAAGGTTCATAATTGTTAGGCATTACTTCCTATATCATTCATCATAACCAACAAGCACCAAGATTCCTCAAAAGGGTATTCTCTAGTCATTTAATAAGCGTATAAGTGTTTCAAGATGGCTATTCATCATTCTTGGCTTAAGGTGGGTCAAAGAGCCCACTTCTAATCCTTAAAATACATTCTAAGGAAATACTATACAGGACTAGGCTAAGGTATCTAAATCCTCTATTAGATGTATAGCAAGCCACAATTAGTCCTAAGATAAAGGTTCTCCTCAAACATAACAACAAAGCCAATATAGTAACTAAGGCAACCTTTCCTAATAAAGGAACTAAGGCCAATCTTACCCTAAGTATGTGTATCTAAAGCATTTCACTTAATCTTGAGCAAAGTAGCGCTTTTTCATGCTAAGCATGAGTAATGAAGTCCAATTCTCCTAAGGAATAAGGAAACAAGCAAAGTATTTCAACTCTACAATTTCAATTTAGCCTAAACGGTCCAACTAAACAAAATCTTACACTTCATTAATCCAACACCTAAAACCCATCTCGAATCTAACACAATATCATAAGAATACTATGAGATAGCTCAATCTAACAAGGATAAACCTAGCCTACCTCGACGTCGAAGAAAGCTCAACAAACTGCTAAACCACCATTTTACCCTTCCGAGAAGCCTCCTCAAATGCCAAGCTATCAAAAACACATTTTATTCCTCAATATAGAATTTTGATACCCAAATTGCACCATTGTGCTTCGGATCCAAATTCACCTCAAAACCTCCATGTGGGTTCCATTTAATAAAATTATATTTCCAAAACCAACCCAACATTCAAACAAGCTTAAGGAATAATTACACTAAAATGGGTAAAACCAAGCTAAATAGGGGCTAAAATCTAGTCCTAAAGGTTTTGGGGTTTTGAGTATTTAATCAAGAAATTTCACCAAGAAATGGGTGAATTCTTACCTGAAATTGAAAGATAATCGCAAAAATAAATGTTCAGATATCTCACTCTTTAGGGTTTGTTATCTTAAGTAATGGATGAAAAATGGTTGAATATGTGATTTTGGGGTCTAGGACCTGCGATCGCAGCATTTTGGGGTTGCAGGTGCAAGTTGAAATTGCATAAATTCTTTGCAAGTGCACTATCTTACCCTATCAAGGTTACCGCAATCGCAGCCCTAGGCTTGCGATTGCAGTTGCACCAGATAGCAGCTGAAACTTGAAAATTCTTCCAAGTTTATGTCAAGCCATCAGGATTCATCTGGAATCCCATATATGCAGATGAATTATGTAACCATACCAAATTCAACGTCCTGGATGTGATGGCATAATAGAAAATTCAGTCTGAGGTTGATTCGACTAAATATCGATCCCACACCCATATTTCATTTTGTTAACTTTTCGACTAATAGGTCAAAATGATCTTGGGTGTCTTGGAGCCCGAACCAAAGGCATACCTAGCCTAAAATAGACATTTTTGAGCTGCTGGCGCAGTCAAATTTACATACGAGATTGTTTTCCTAAAGTTTACCCGGAGACCATTTGGAACCAGTAAAGATTTCTAAACAGGGAATTGACTCAAAAAACAAACAAACTGCCTGGTAACCGAACTGTCAACTCCAGCAAGTCACAAATGACTTGGGGTAGCTATGGAAAAGACTTAATGACAAAAATAAGCATAAATATGAAAAATAACTTGAAGGGTCATTACATGCATGTACCAACCTTACCACGACCAATTTTTTACACCTTCTTGCTCTGGCATTTATGGTTAACTCGAAATAAGAATACCTTCGAGAAAATCAAAATCCAACCATCGTTATACATGATCCTTACTCTTTGTTGTGAATTCTATCTAGCACTAATTTATTACCTCACCATTTATCTCCCGTAACTACCCTATACTTCGAACACTACCCACTACAAAGCCTAACACTATCTCTCTCCACACTGATGTTTCGACACCCATTACTTCTAAGTTTGTAGGTATCGGTGATCTTCTCGAAACTAGCTTGGGTAATTGGTTACTAGGTTTTGCGAGTTCTACTACTGTAACATCCACCATTATGCATGAGCTTCTAGCACTACTACAAGGACTCCAACTTGCACACCGATAAGAATATTTTTCTCTGTATAATAATGGATTCTGTAGAAGTACTAAACATTCTATTTAACCTACTTCCTATCTACTCACAAATAATTTATGACTGTGTATCCCTTCTGAAACAACTAATGATCTGCCTATCCACCACATGTATAGGAAGTTCAAAACAGTAGTTGATAGTTTGGCAAATTTTGGTGCCTCAATTATGAGAAGTAATATCACCTTTTTGTTTGAAGCTCCTCCCTTTGTACTAGAACTCCTGAAAGAAGATATGGGAGGATTTAGTACCAATAGGCTCTATCCAACTTTCTTGGGCTTATGTCATTCTATATTAAGTAATGCAGTTACCTGTCACGACTCGAACCAGGGACTAGCCATGACGGGTATCTCAAGTCCCACGGGGACCGTAGATCACCCCCTGTACCTAACCTAAACAAATGCAACAACCCTTAATATCGAATGAATTCAGAACATATAACAAGATAGTATGCAATAAACTTAAGGAAAGTCAAAACATGTCTATAACCAATGATCGATAACCGGCCAACCAACCGACTAACATCACCCAATATCCACAGTAATCTAAACAAGGCCTTCTAAACAAGGAACCAAAACCAGTCTTGGTCGGTACATGTCCCCAACTCTGACAGATGACAATGAGAATAAAAATAATAATGTTAATGATAATGAAAGCATCTAATAACTCAAGTCGAAGAATAAAAACTGGTGAAATACCTAAGCCTTCCGGGGGATGGAAGCTCACTACTTCACGGAAATGCAACGAACTGAACCGATCAGCCTAACTCTGCGCAGGAAAAGTAGAAGTAGCTCTGGCGCCTGCATCATATGGGGATACAGTGTCCGAAGACGGTTAGTAGGGTGAACACTAACATGTACCTTAAGGATAAAGATAACATAATGTCATGATCAATAGTTCAAAACATCCAAAACCCATGCATATAATCAAATGCATATACATATATATATATATATCATATATCGGGATAGGGAACAAGTCTTAACATGCTCATTAAATCTTTAGCCTGGGTAGTGTATCTCAATTGACATAACATAAAAGGGCACCCAGGGGCTATATAGGCCTAGATCTTCCCCAACTAGTAGGGCCCTTGTGCTAGTAGCCGCACGAACCAGAGGGTATACGTATGCACTATGGGGGATTCGAACCTCCCTGCATATCAAGGTGACACGAGCATCAAATCATGTAATAAGATATGCGGGACTCGAACCTCCCAATCATATGTTAATGATATTAAGGGGGACTCAAACATTCCGGTCATATAGACCTCTACGTCGGCAATCGCAGTTTCCAGCGTTGTTCTCTCGGACCTACACTTTCATGACTCAGCTATGCAACCCTCATTAAAGGCCAATTAAAACATTTATCACATAATATCATTCATTGAAACATAATACACATTTAGGCATACATTGTTGGTATCATCATACCAACTACACTTACAAGGCAACATCAACATGCCACACTAATTATCTTTACTTGGGGGAATTCATAACCCCATTGGTTCAATTTTACAAATTCCCACATTTTTTATAATTAAAAACTAGTTTCACAATATGGGGTTGGGGTCATAACCACTTCAAAAGTCACAAGTTTAGGAAATCATAATCCCTAGTTCATTCACTATTCTCATGAATAAAATTTACTTTAAAACCACCATTTAAACTTAACCCATACATGGAAAATATGAAACATCACATAAATAATAGTTATACAAAAACCCTCAACCCATGTTTTCAAAATCTTTATCAATTTCTCATAAACAACACTTTAAATCACATGCTTTTGCAAATTAACAATGAGGGAAGAGTAGCATGCCTGAAATACCCAAGATTACAAAGAGAATTCAACCTTTGAAGCTCTACTTGACCCACTTCTTGGAAACCCTACAAATGGTTGCTTAAGAGAATTTAAGTGTTTTTTAAAGTGTTTTAGTGAGGTAACAATGCTAATGGGGTCCCCAATAGGGTTTAGGTTGTGGGTTACAGTTGGGGTAGAGGGGAAATATCCAAAGTGCCCTTAATGAAAAGACTGAAAATTGTCGCAAGTGACTACGGGTCACTATACGACTCATATAGACATTTACGACTCATCACAAGGAGTCGTAGTCAAGACAGAAACACCAGGAGCCCATATTGGTTTGGCTACGATTCATACCATCAACTCGCAACCACACTTAACGACTCGTAACCACTTCTCATTCTCAAGACAATAACAAATTTAGGATGACAAACTAGACACCCTATAATTGGGACATAACGACTTGTCATGAGTCTTTACGACTTGTGTCCTTAAGTCATAATGAAGATAGTGTCTTGGGCCAAACTTTCTAGACACCATACGACTTGGTTCTTACGACCCGAAAGAAGTCTTCATGACTAGTTAAGAGTCACTCGTACTCAGAGCAAATTACTAAGCCATTTGTCCTAATTAAGTTACGACCAAGTCCCTACGACCCATCAAGACTCCCTACGACTTATCAGGGGAGTCGTAGTCAGGAAAGTGAGGATAAAATCTCAGAAGTTTTCCAAGGACCAAAAACCAATGGCGTTACATACTCCCCTACCCCTCCTAGGATCATTTGTCCTCAAATGATAGGACAAGGTATTTATTAGCACGATTTGACTCCACATACCACTAATCTTACCTTTAACAGATACAAAAAACAAAGATGCCAAGGAAATCACCATTTCCTTTAACAAAGTCAGAAAATAAAGATGTTAAGGAACACACATACCTTAAGCACGATTATCCAAAATAGGGAACAAGAACAGATATCAGCTTCCCTAGTAGCTTCCTAAACCTTTTGGTTCCTCCAAAGAACATTCACCAAAGCCACATTCTTTGTCTGTAACCGACAGACTTGCCGATCTAAATTCTTAATCGGGACCTCCTCATAGGATAAGGAATCTGAAATACCCACCTCCTCCAAGGGAACAACCATCGAATAATCACCCACACACTTCCTTAACATAGAAACATAAAACACTAGATGGATGGAGATCAAGCTAGAAGGAAACTCCAATTCATAAGCGACATTACCAACCCTCTTCAACACTAAATACGAATCGACATAACGGGGACTGATCTTTCCCTTCTTGCTAAACCGCATCACTCCCTTCATGGGAGACACCTTTAAAAATACCCAATCACCAACACTTACTCCAACTCCCTTCGCCTCACATCCACATAGAACTTTTTGCGACTTTGGGCAACCTTAAGTCTATCTCAAATCACCTTCACCTTCTTTATGGCTTGGTAAACCAAATCAGGGCTAAACAACTTATTCTCACCAACCTCAAACCACCCAAAAGAAGATCTACACCTTCTACCGTATAGGGCCTCGAACGAAGCCATGCCACTGCTAGAGTGATAACTATTGTTGTAAGTAAATTCTATGAGATGCAAGCGGTCAAACCAACTACCACCAAAATAAAAAACACAAGCCCGCAGTATATCTTCCAAGACCTGTATTGTACTTTCCACTTGCCCATTCATCTACGGGTGGAAAGTGGTACTAAGGGTTACCTTAGTCCCCAAGCCTCGCTGGAACAACCTCCAAAAGTGAGATAAGAACTGGGTACCCTGACCAGATTTGATGGAGATGGGAGGACCATGTAACTGTACGACCTCCTCAATGAACAACTTGGCATAATCCTCAAAAGAGAAATTAGTCCTCACTGGCAAAAAAGTGAGCAGACATAGTCATGCTATCCACGATAACCCAAATAGAATCAAATTATTGGCGAGACCGTGGAAGACCAGTAACAAAATCCATATTAATTACCTTCAATTTTCACACCGACAATTTAATCTCTTGCGTCAACCTACTGAGCCTCAAGTGCTCTACCTTCACTTGCTGACACACCATGCACTTAGCCAAAAAATTGGCCACATCTCACTTCATGTTATTCCACTAATAGATATCCTTAAGATTGTGGTACATTTTCATCAAACCAGGATGAATAGTATAATATGAATCATGAGCTTTGGCTAAAATTCCTTCTCTCAACCCATCAACATCAGGAACACATAATCTACCTTGGTACCTCAAGATATCATCAATACCAATTTCAAAAACCATCATAATCTACCTACCTACATCATTCTTGAGTTGCATCAGAATAGGATCCAACACTTGCTTCTTTTTTACTTCAGCACCAAGAGATGACCTTGCCACCTCTTGAAAAATCACACCACCATCTTCGAAATCCAAGCAACGAACTCTGAGATTAGCCAAATGTTGAATATCCCTAGAAAAATCCTGTTTCTTCTTATCCACAAGAGACAAGCTTCCCATGGACAACCAGCTAAGAGCATCAGCAACTATGATAGCTTTACCTAGATGATAGTGAAGACTCATATAATAGTCTTTGAGCAACTCAAGCTATCTCCTTTGCTTGAGATTCAATTCTTTTTGAGTAAACAAGTATTGCAGGCTCTTATGATCAGATTAAATATCACCATGGACCCCATACAAATAATGCCACCAGATCTTTAATGCAAACACTACGGCCAATAATTCAAAATCATGGGTTGGATAATTCTTCTCATGAACTTTCAATTGTCTAGAAGCATAAGCAACTACCTTGCCATGTTGCATCAATACGTAGCCTAATACCACCCGAGATATATTACAATAGACAACAAAACCATTAGTGCCTTCAGGCAGAGTCAAGATCAGAGTTGAAGTCAATGTATTCTTCAGCTTCTCGAAACTACCCTCTTAAGCATCAGACCACAAGAATTTTATCTTCTTCTGAGTGAACTTAGTCAATGGGGCAACAATAGAAGAGAAACTCTCTACAAACCTTCTATAATAATCGGCTAAACCCAAGAAGCTCTGAATGTCAATTGGAGTCATGGGTCTAGGCCACTTCATAACCATCGCAACCTTCTGTGGATCCACCATGATCCCTTCATCAGAAATAACATAACCCAGATAAGTCACAACATTCAACCAGAACTCACACTTAGAAAACTTTGTATACAAATATTAATCCTTTAGGGTTTGTAAGATAAGGTGGAGGTGATCAACATAATCTGTCTCACTATTTGAATACACCAAAATACCATCGATCAAGACAATGACAAATAGACCTAAGAACTAATAGAAAACCCAATTTATAAGGTCCATAAATATTATCATGCCATTGGTCAAACCAAAGGACATCACCAAAAACTCAAAGTGATCATACCGAGTTTGGAAGGCAGTCTTAGGGATATTCACTTCCCTAATCTTCAATTGATGATAATCTGACTGAAGATCAATCTTAGAAAAGAACTTAGCACCCTGAAGCTGATCGAACATATCATCAATTCTTAGAAGTGGGTACGTATTCTTCTCGATCACCTTATTCAATTAGCAGTAATCAATAAACATCCGAAAGGAACTATCCTTCTTACGCATAAAAAGAACAAGAGTAACTCATGGAGACACACGAGGGCAGATAAAACCCTTATCTAAAAGATATTTCAACTGCTCCTTGAGCTCTCTCAACTCAGCTGGAGCCATTTTATAGGAAGGGATAGAAATAGGATGAGAGTCCGGAAAAGGATCAATCCCAAAATCAATTTTCCTATCAGAAGGAACACCAGGAAGATCATCAGGAAACACCTCACAAATTCACAAACCACGAGTATAGTCTACAAGAAAAGACCTTCGAATCTAGAATCCTTAATATGTACTAAGTGATAGAGGCACCCTTTAGAAACCAATTTTGGGGCTCTAAGATATGAGATGAATTTTTTCTTAGGCACTAGGGAACTACCTTCCTACTCGATTAACGGCTCATTTGGGAAAGGAAAACTGACCTTACGAGTCCGACAATCCAGAGACACATAACATGAATGCAACCAATCCATCCCTAAAATCACATTAAATTCTAATATGTCCAACTCTATTAGATCCACCAAGGTCTTTCTATTATGGATGGACCCCTATAGACTCCTCTATCCATAATGGAGTCACCCACCGAGGTGGACACAAAAAAGAGGTCTAAAATACATTCAAGATCAAAACCAAAATAGATTGCCATATAAGGGATCACATAAGCTGGAATAGACCTGGAATCAAGTAGATAATATACATCATGAGAAAAGAGTTTGAGCAAAGCAGTAATAATATCAGGGGATGCCTTAGAATCTTGGTGAGTAGCAAGAGCGTGCAGACGATTTCGACCAATGTCAAAGCTAGACGCAGAAGTTGCATCCTTTAGTGCGGGAGCTGATGAAGTAGCAACAAGAATCTTATTTGATTAGGAAGCAACCTTAGAAAGACAGTTCCTTTGCATATGACCAATCTGACCATATTTAAATCATTTTTCCTCTCTTCTTCACAAATACCAGGTGCACCTTACCACAAAATCTGTAAGGAGGATACGATGGAACTGACTAAGCCCACTAGCTTGAGACTAGGCTCCTGGTGCTCTAAACCTACTACGATGCTAAGAATGATGATCACTCAATTGCTTCGGATAAGGTGAACTAGTCGTAGAGTAGGAACCAGAATTGCCCCCCTTCTTCTTAGACCACTTTCTGCCATCTCTACCACTCTGTAGCTAACCTCCACCCAGATCTAAATAGCAAAACTTCTTATTCTGTCTTTTACTCATTTCTACTTGCTTCTTCTTTTCTTCTTCTATTTGCTGCATATATACCACAAGTCTAGAGATATTCGTATCTTTGTTCAATATAGCAGCCTTGCTCTCCAAGATCAACTCACGAGATAACCCAAAAGCAAACTTCCTCATTATATCCCTCATGTTAGACACCAATTCAGGAGCATAACACGGCAGACGATAAAGCTTCAAGGCATACTCCTTTAGTAGCATTTTCTCTTATTTCAAGTTTACGAACTCCTCGGCCTTCGCCTCCCTCGACACTTAAGAAAATAAGCACTCAAGGAAAGCACTAGAGAAATCATCCCATAAGGTGGGCTCAGCATCGTCACCCCTAAAATGTTCTCACTCTTTATACCATTGGTATGCCACATCCTTTAACTAATAAATTGCGAACTCTAACCCTTCTACATTAGAAAATGCATCATACAAAAGATATTTTCCACCTCATTAATGAAATTTTGAGGATCTTTCTCAACCTTATAACCAGTGAAAATAGGAGGACTCAACCTCAAGAATTAGACAACTCTAGTGGCCTCAGATGATGGAGCAATACGCTCAGTTTGGGAGGCCACCAACTGGGTAAGTAAATGAATCAACTAGTGAAACTCAGCATTAAACACGTCAGCTGGGGGTACCTGAGGAAGGATAGAGGGAAATAGTAGAGCTCCCTCAGGGCAATCAGAAGCACTAACCCTAGACCGGGTCTAAACTCTTGGAATTAGACGAGCTATGTCCATATTGTCCTCCAACAGGATAAAAAAGTTTCCAAGGCTATTAGATCCTCTTGAAGGCATGATCTAAGGTGAACAAATAGGGATTAGAGATATTCAAGACCTTAGAAGTGTGATGCGCTACACACTCATAAATAAGACTCTACTTGACATGGCTCTGTTGGAAACCCAATAACACCAAACCTAGGCTCTCATACCACTTTGTCACGACCCTAACTAAGTCCTAGCCGTGACGAGTGTCTCAAGTCCCATGTGGACCGGAGATCACCCCCCACACCTAACCTAACCAAAAACAACATCCCCTATTACCGGATGAATTTTAAATATATAACAAGATAGAATGTAACAAACTTAAGGAAAGATAAACCATGTCTATAACCGCCGACCGATGACCGACCAACCAATCGACCAATATCACACAATATCCTCAGTAATCCAAATAACGCCTTTTAAATAGGGAACCAAAACTAGTGTTGGTCGGGATACGTCCCCGACTCTGACAGATGATAATGAGAATAAAATAATAATGTAAATAATAATGAAAGTATCTAATAACTCAAGTCTAAGAATGAAAGATGGTGAAATGCCTAAGCCTTTTAGGGGATGGAAGCTCACCACTTCATCGTAATGCAACGAACCGTGCTGACCGACCTAATTCTACATAAGAAAAGTAGAAGTAACTCCGACGCCTACATCGCATAGAAATACAACATTTGGAGATGGTTAGTAGGGTGACCACTAACATGTACCTCAAGGATAAGGATAACATAATGCCATGATCAATATTCAAAACATTCAAAACCCATGCACATAATCGAATGCATATATACATATCATATACCAGGATAGGGAACAAAGCTTAACATGTTCATTAATTTTTTAGCTTGGGCAGTGTACCCCAATCGTCATAACATACAAAGACACCCACGAACCAGAGGGTATACATATGCACTAAAGGGGACTCGAACCTTCTTGCATATCAAGGTGACATGAACACCAAATCATGTAATAAGATGTGGGGGACTCGAACCTTCTAATCTTATGATAATAATATTAAGGGGGACTCAAACCTCCCCGTCATATAGACCCCCGCCTCGGCAACCACAGTTTCTAGTGTTGATCTCTCGGGCCTCTACTTTTATGACTCAGTTACACAACCATCATTAAAACCCAATTAAAATATATATCACACAATTCTGTTCATTGAACCACAATATATATTTAGGCATACATTGTTGGTATTATCATACCAATTACACTTTCAAGGTAACATCAACATGCTACACCAATTATCTTCACTTAGGGGAATCCATAACCCCTGTGGTTCAATTTTACACATTCCCATATTTCTCATAATTAAAAACTAGTTTCACAATATAGGATTGGGGTCATAACCGCTTCATAAGTCATAATTTTAGGAAATCACAATCCCTAGTTCATTCACCATTCTCATGTATCAAATTTACTTTAAAACACCATTTAGCATGGACAAACACGAAACATCACATAAATAATAGTTATACAAAAACCCTCAACCCATGTTTTCAAAATCATCATCAATATCTTATGAACAAAACTTTAAATCACATGCTTTTGCAAATTAACAATGAGGGAAGAGTAACATGCCTAAAATACCCAAGATTACAAAGAGAATTCAACCCTTAAAGCTCTACTTAACCCATTTCATGGAAACCCTAAGTATGGCTGCTTGAGAGAATTTAAGAGAGCTTTTGAAAGTGTTTTAGTGAGTTAACAATGCTAATAGGGTCCCCAATAGGATTTTAGGTCGTTGGTTACAATTGGGGTAGAGGGGAAATATCTAAAGTGTCCTTAATAAAAAGACTGAAAATTATCGCAAGTGACTACGGGTCACTGTGCGACTCGTATAGACACATTACGACTCATCACAAAGAGTCGTAGTTAAGACAAAGCCACCAGGACCCCATACTGGTCTGGCTACGATTCATACCACTAACTCGTAACCATCTTTGATAACTCGTAACCACTTCTCGTACTCAAGACAATAACAAATTTGGGATGACACACTTGACACCCTACGATTGGGATATAACGACTCGTCATAAGTCTTTAAGACTCTTGGCCTCTAGTCATAATGATGAGAGTGTTATGGGCCAAACTTTATGGACACCTTATAACTTGGTCCTTACGACTCGTAAGAAGTCTAGACAACTAGTTGAGAGTCACTTATACTCAGAGTAGAACACTAAGACACTTGATCTGATTAAGTTACGACCAAGTCCCTACGACCCGTCATGACTCCCTTCGACTCATCACGGGAGTCGTAGTCACGGCAATGAGGACAAAATTTCAGAAATTTTTCAAGGATCAAAAACCCGGGCCGTTACATTACCTCTGTAACTAGTACTTCTGATGACTACGCCTGTAATAATGCCTCTGAGCACCTCCCTATATTGTGCTAATATATAATAATACTAATCTTGTTTATCAAAAAAAACAACTAATCAAATTTTATGATAGCTAAAGAATAATAACTTAGGGATTTCCCTTTTTTTGTAAGTGTCATATTTCAATTTTCAAGAGTTAATATATTAAAATTAAATTTAGATATTTAAAAACAATGCCAAAAATTATTTACGTTGTAATTTTCTCATATTAATATGATGAGAAAATGCATTTTTAAATATATATTGGTGAACATTTATATTATTTGTCGCTCAAAAAAACTATGACAAGTAAAAAAGAAAGGAGAGAGTACAATCAAATACCCCCACCAATTGTATTTTATAATCAAATTAATTAACTATGTTTACAATTAATGAAATTCCTTATTACAATTTTTTTTAAAAGGCAAAGTAAGTATTATGTATCAAAAAAGCATTTTTGAATGTGTACTTTTCTTTTTAATCTATTATATGTTTGAAAATTAATTAAAAATATTATAAATCACAATAACTAACTACTTAAAATATTTTATGAAAATATGTAAAAAATTTAATTTCTATCTTAAATTTTATTTGTGCATATTGAATTGAGAAAGTGGAAGTAATATACATTAGATACAAGTTAAGTCAAAAATACTATAATCACAATAATCAACAACTTAAAAGTTGGTCAGGATCGTCCTGCCAGCTTGTCGACTTTCACCTGCTTTAATTGTGATTTTACTGTATCATTCCTGATTAATTATTGTATGTTATTAATGTATTAAACAATTAATGTATCACTTCTAATTAATTTTTATAAGTCATTTACGTATTAAAAAATTAATAATATATAATAAAAAGGATAAAATAGACATAAAATGATAAATTAACTCTTTATATTTTAAATTAACTTGACGTGTTATATGAGGCTAACTTAAATTTTTTCACAAGTATTCTTTATAATATTTTTATTATATCACTTCTAATTAGTTATTATAAGTCATTTAAGACATATCTGCTTCGCTGCTTCAATCGTGATTTTACAATATCACCATAATTAATTATTATGATAATCTAAGCATTAAAAAGATAATAATATTTTATTAAAAAGGTAAGATAGACACAAAATGATATGTCAACATAAAAATATCGATTCACCGTCGAAATTATATTAGTATCACATAATTTGGGACAGAAGAAGACATAAAGTAACATATATTATTTGAAAATGGGATAAGAAGCATTGTAAATCACAATAATTAAGAACTTAAAAAATATATATAAAAAATATTAAAAATAAATTATTGACTGTCGAAATTTTATCTGTGTAACATAAATTAAAATGGAGAGAATATTCGTATATATTAAAAAATTATGTAAAAATCATTACAAATCACATAATTAACAACTTAAAAAATTTAAAAAATATAATCTCAAAATTATATCTAATTTTTATTTATATCACATAAATTATAACAAAAAAATAACATACATTAGGCATAGACCATCAACCTCTAGTCATATAAATTACTGTAAGTCACAACAAGTACTAACATATATTGAGCATTGAGGGAAATACAGAAGAAAAAAATATCGAGCAAGATATCATTGCCTTTTTCCTCAATATTATTTCTAGTCTGTAGAATTTAAAAAGCAAACCCACCCCGTTCCTCCCAAGCCCCCACCGCTCTCTGTCACCATTTATTTATTGCTTTACTAGTGTGCAAGGCATAGATATTTTGATAACACTAATATGCAAAAGAGATTAATTTTGAGGAAGATTATTTCCTACTTATTTCAATTGTTTAGTATAGGAGTAAAAGAAAAAAAATATAGTACAATGAACTGATGTCAAAATTGAGTTTGCTAGATTGGTCCAACCAATACAAAAGTGATTATATAAGTGGATAAAAATCTAGCTAGATTGTTGCAACTACAGGTGGCGGCACGTCTTTCGTTTGGACATTCTTGGAAAAGTACATGATGTACATCTTCTTTGAAAGTTTCAAATATATTAGTTGAGGAGACATACGTCGATTTCGAAATATTTATCGCACCATAAAATTATCGAAATACCCTTGGTAGTCATTTAATAAGGAACAAAAAGATATTTATAAAAAATTACTACCATGTATAATTCAACTACAAAGGTCTAAATAAAAATATTATTAAAATAATACATGAGGACAAAACTAATAAATATAAAAAAAAAATATGCATCTGTAACTATTTTATTGCACCATAAAAATGAGAACAAAACTAATAAATATAAGAAAAAAGTAATATGCATATGTAACTATTTTATTGCACCATCAAATTACTGAAAATACCCTTGGGTATAAAAATCAAGTAATTTAATAAGAAACAAAAAGATATTTATAAAAAATTACTAGCATGTATAATTCAATGATAAAGGTCTAAATAAAAATATTATTAAAATAATACATGAGGACAAAACTAATGAATATAAGAAAAACTCAATATGCATCTGTAACCATTTTATTGCACCATAAAAATAGGATAAAACTAATAAATATAAAGAAAAAGCAATATGCATGTATAACCATTTTATTGCATCATAAAATTATCAAAATACCTTGGTAGTCATTTAATAAGAAACAAAAAGATATTTATACAAAAATAGTACCATGTATAATTCAATTACAAAGGTCTAAATAAAAATATTATTAAAATAATACATGAGGACAAAACTAATAAATATAAGAAAAGCAATATGCATGCTTAACCTTTTTACTGCACCATAAAAATAAGGACAAAACTAATAAATATAAAAAAAATAATATGCATGTGTAACCATTTTATTACACAGTAAAATTCTCGAAATACCCTTAGTAGTCATTTAATAAGGAACAAAAATATATTTATAAAAAATAGTACCATGTATAATTCAATTACAAATTTCTAAATAAAAATATTATCAAAATAATACACAAGGACAAAACTAATAAATATAAGAAAAAAATAATATACATATGTAACTATTTTAATGCACCATAAAAATGAGGACAAAACAAATAAATATAAGGAAAAACAATATGCATATGTAACCATTTTATTTACTATTATATATAAGCAAAGATTGGGGTGACTAAAATTATCCAAATACGCTTGATAGTCACTCCAACCTTCACTTATATATAATAATAATAATAATAGTAAAAATAATAATAGTAATAATAATATTAATAATAATAAATAATAATAATAATAATAAGTACCCAGAAAAAGATAAATGAGTATCACCGGTAGCAGTCGCCTAGCCGCTGGAATCGCTGTTTCACGCCACGTGTCTCTTTCTTACTAGCTGGATTTCAAACATGTATCTTTTCCCCATTTCAAATTGGCCCAATTACTGCGGTTAAAAAAAAATTAAATATCCAAAGAGAGGTGAATATCCAAAATTTATTATTAGACTTATATATAAGTAAAGGTTTTTGGACGACGAAGATAAGTCTGTCATTTAACATTTGAGATTACTGTTTAAATAACCCACGTGAATAACAATTCTAATCAGCAAGAGAATATGTGGTAACTCTATTTCCAGGTGTCCTTTTGTATATTCTACATCATTCACATATATATCTCTAAGAAAAAAAATTAGCATTAGATCATGGCTGGTATATACGGCTACAACGATGGGCGATCCACTCCACCACCTGCTGACGGTAGTTTCTGCGGCGATAGATACAGCAGCTCATCTGCTGGTGGTAGTGGTGGATACGGTGGATCAGGAGACGGTGGAGGATATGGCGGTGTATACGGTGGCCCAGGTTGTGGAGGTACGGCTTTAGCGATGGAAGATCAGCTCCGCTACCTGCTGATGGAGAATACATAGGCTCCGGCAACGGTAGATACAACGGCTCATCCAGTGGTGGTATTGGTGGATAAGGTGATTTCGATTGTCGTGGTGGATGCGGCAGCGGTGAATATGGTAGATACGGTGGTTTTGGCGGCAGCGGTGGTGTATACGGTGGTAGGGGAGGCACCGGTGGTGGATACGGTAGTACGAGTGGCACCGGTGGTTCTGGTGGCAGCGGTGGTGAATACAGTGGTTCTGGCGGCGGCGGCGGCGGCGGCTTAGCATAAATTGTGTATAGTTGTAGTATCATGACTACGAACTTTTTATTTGAAATAATATAATTGCATTTTCCTAAATGATATTGTATTCATGCTTCAAACTTCTGTTACATATTAATTTTATTATCTTAATCTAATATATAGGCCCTTCTCTAAATGTAGTTCTAGCCTCCAGTTTGACTCAACTTAGTCAATTTATGCCTTACAAATTGCCTCCTCCTTTTTCCCTTTAATTGTATATTTTCTCGACTTGCATAGGTTATTTTGTCTGGTGGGCTCGATGTGATCAGGACTGAATGACATGAGTCACGACAAATTGACAATCAGGTACTAATTTTGATATTGCTATTGTAGTACATTGGTCAAAACTAATTAGCGGTGAATCATCAGGTCGCGCGACTACTGCTGCTTCAACTATTTTAAATACTTTTGAGTTTTGTTGGAAAGAACCTCGAATAAAGTGGAAAAGATGGAAATGATTCATACGGCTGACCAACGAGCGTTTGATTGAACGAATGGTTGGTTGGTTGGTTGATTGATTGATTGCACCTCTTTGTCTAAAGGAAAATACGTTCACAAAATTGCATCCTTTGCCACTGTTGAGCAGAGAATGAAGTAATGGAAATTTAGTAACTTTACAGACTATAAGCTCCTTTTCTTGGTAGTCGTATATTCCAACAGGTAATCTTCCTATTTCTCTTGTATTTGTCTCTGTGTTTCTGGTATTATTTCCCCAAATGGTCCATTTTGTGGTTTCAAGTTTTGGGGTATTCATTTTAATTTCTTGCTTCTGGTAAATTTTCCTTTTCTCTTTTTTGTGGTGATTTAATTTCTTGCTATCATTTCTGATTCTGTATGGGGTTTTGATTTTCTGTTCAGTCTTCAATTTTGAGCTGAAAAGATTACAGATTGGTCTCTGTGTGTCTGTATGTGTTTCAGACTTTTTATGAGGTTTTGTCTACTGTTATTAACAAAAAAACTTACAACTTTCTCTTTATTCTTGAATTTTGAGGTAGAAATTTAGCCTTAAAAGTTCGTATTTTTTTGTGGGGTTTTCTGTATACTTAAAGATCAAAGATTGGTGTGCAACTTATGTACAGAAGTTAACATACTATCAGATCAAAAATAATAACCGCTGCAATGACTTGTATTCTCATTCATTTTGCATCCTCATTTTGGTGCTTTTCATCGCACAGATGTTTGTTTTATTGAGCTGTGATTTGGATGTTGACATTCTTAGAACTAGCACTTACCTTCTCCTTTTTGACTGCCGGTCATGTTAGTTCTGGTATGGCACCGGATCCATTTTCCTTCTAGCTAGATGCCGTAGTTTAGTCTTTAGCTTCTTCGTAGCTCATTGATTGTTCTTAAGGTGTCGGTGTGTTGTGATTCCCTCTTCATTTTTGCTTTGATTTACATCTCACATTTGTTTGGCTTGTCGCTTCTCTTATGTTGTCCAAGCATATTTTCGCAGTTGATGTTTACCAGGCTCTTGTGGTTTTGATCCTTCATTGATTTCCATCGATTTTCAGAAAGTGGAATGAGCATCCTAAGCTGATACCACCACTGTCCATTCATCGATTTGTTTAGTAAATTTTCAAATATCAGTCTGTATGTGTCTCATATTTTTTCCTCCATGTGTATTTAAAATTTTGTACTCTTTTCTTTTTTATTTCTATTGTTATTGTGTACTATTCTCCCTTGATGCCTGATGCTTGTGTTTTTCATACCTGCAAAATTGAAAAAACTGTTAGTATAAAACATATCCTCACAATTCTTCTCCCGAAGGACTTCAACTTGAGATTCATCTTTCTCTTCCTTCTCCTGACCAACTTTTACCTTCTGTGAGATCTGATTCTTAAGTAGGGCAGCAGTAATTTATCGCTATTTACTATTTTTATGCCTTGGGGTACCTTCAGGTCCCTTATATTTAATGCACAATTATTTATCATCCTTTGGTTGGATCTGACTTACACTACGGCTAACCCACTATAATGTTTTTGAGTGTCAAGTCTCTACGTATAACACATAGTACGTCTTTGTAAAATGGGGCTCAATAATACACAAGCATTGACATTGTTGTTGATGAGCCTTGCTATCTGTCTGAATAATGCTCATGATTCCACGACACTTGTTCTTGCAATTATTATATTTGGCGATTCAGCTGCTGATGTAAGAAATAATGACTATATTCTTACACTTTTTAAAGCCAATTATCCACCTTATGGAAGAGATTTTGTTACTTATCAACCTACTGGTAGATTCTGTAATGGAAAATTAGTCATCGATATGACTGGTAACTTATTTTCTTCGAGGTTTATATGCGCTTAGACTATACTCTTTTCCCTTTTTAGTTGTGGTCTAATGTTTGCATTTCTTAGGACTCTCAGGTATGTTAATTGTCAGGTCACATTCCAAATTATCCACATGCTTATCTGAATGGAATGCCCTTAGCAGTTGAAACTTATTAATTCATTTTGTGAAGTATTCTGTATTGAGAATTAATGAGTTAATTTCTCTGACAGCACTCAACTAACATTGTTTATCTTAGAAAGCCATTCGACTATATTTTGTACAGAAAAGTCACTCAGCTATTGTCATTTCATCTATATCTTATGTAGTAATTTTTGTAATCGGCTGTTGTAGCTGATGCACTTGGCTTCACTACTTACCCGTCTGCTGACTTGAGCCCTCAAGCATCTGGTAAGAATCTACTTATTGGTGCTAATTTTGCTTCCGCCAGTGCTGGCTACGATGATAAAACATCCATCCTCAACGTAAGTTTTTCAAACAACTGTTTCCTTAGTAATTGTCGTAAATAAATTCCGCTAAAAATAGTTGTTGTTGGTAGCTACAATTGGTGTATCACTGTCTAGATAGAGAATATATATAGTGAATTGCGGCATTTTAATTGTCTCTCAAGACCATTTCTGTTGGGGCTAACTGTTTTGACAATATTTTTATGATGCAACATGCAATTCCATTGCCTAAACAGATGCAATTGTCCTTCTAGCAAGTTCAAGAATGTAATTGTATGATTTTGTTCCATAAAGGAATTTATATACCATGAAGCATATTGTTTTAATATTCAATTAAATGATACTTCATTTAGTTGGCATCTATTTCACTTGGATCGCTGCTTTTGAAGCTTCTTCTGTGCAACAGATTCTATTTGGGTATTGTGATACAAGTATTGGATATACAAGTGATCGAGATAGAAAAAGAGATCAAGAGAATCGAGCTTGAGTTGATTTGGGGTTTAATTAGTGGCTAGACTATTATTACTGTTTCATTACCTTACTGTTCACAAAATCTGTTATTGTTGTAGCTGTTAGTTACTGTCACTGTAGCATTTCTAATTAGTAGTTAGTTAGAGGTAGTAGGTAGGTGCATGATCGCAACCTCTGATTCCTATATTACCATGTTTGTCCATTAAAACAGATGTGGATGATTTCCTCCTATTGTAAGGACTGCAGTTTCAGTGGATGGGAAATTTGAACACATTGTTCTCTCTTGTAATGCTACTTCTGATCATGCATAATGTGGATAGAGAGATAAAGCAAGAAGGGCCTTGAAAGTAAGTTGTCTACACTGATATTACGACTGATGGCTTGTGATATAATATCAAACAAATTGTCTTTGTACTTTACACTATTATAGCCTAATTTTTACTTCTAAATATGTGCGAGCTTAGCTGTAAGCTACCTGAGATATATCTTCCCTGAGTTCATGGTTATGCGTTGTCAATGCTATGTGATGTACTTCTAGTTTTGACAAGTTTTTTCCATTCTTTCTAAGTGTACTACACTGATTTTTGAGCAAGAGGTGTTATTAGTAGCTTTATTAACATCTGAAATTTTTTGTTTGTATATAAAATTTTACTTACATGTTTGAAAATATATAACTAAGTTCATGAAATTGAATCAACAACAACAACAACAACAAACCCAGTGTATTCCCACCTAGTGGGGTCTGGGGGGGTAAGATGTACGCAGTCCATACCTCTACCTCTGATGAAGTAGAAAGGCTGTTTTCGATAGACCCCCGGCTCAAGGCACGCGATACCACACAAACACATAGTGCAGCACAGAAGCAGATTACATAACATAAATACGGCACCCATAAGTAATATAAAGCAGAGGAAAGCAGTGGAAAGCACACAAATTCGTAATACAACATGAAACACGGAACACAGAATCATGACAAGAATAAAACCCCCACCAAGTAATTTCCTACACTAGCGACCCGAACTGGCCCTAATCCTCTGCCGTAATTCGCGTCCTCCAAACCTTCCTATCTAGAGTCATGTCCTCGGTGAGCTGTAACTGTTCCATGTCCCGCCTAACCACCTCACCCCAGTACTTCTTCGGCCTACCCCTACCCCGCCTAAAACCATCCAACGCTAGCCTCTCACACCTACGAACCGGGGCATCCATGCCCCTCCTCTTCATGTGTCCGAACCATCTCAATCGTGCTTCCCGCATCTTGCACTCCACTGAAGTCACACCAACCTTCTCCCGGATAGTCTCATTCCGAACTCTATCCCCTCTAGTCAGTCCACACATCCAGCGCAACATCCGCATTTCTGCCACCTTCATTTTTTGGATGTGGGAGTTCTTAACTGGCCAACACTCCGCTCCATACAACAAGGCCGGACGAACTACCACCCTGTAGAATTTGCCTTTAAGCTTGGGCGGCACCTTCTTATCACACAGCACCCCCGACGCGAGTTTCCACTTCATCCATCCCGCCCCAATACGGTGCGAGACATCCTCGTCAATCTCATCGTTACTCTGGATCACGGACCCAAGATACTTGAACTTGTCCCTCTTACATACCTCCTGAGCTTCCAGCTTCACTACTACCTCATTCTCCCGCCTCACGTCATTAAACTTGCATTCCACATACTCTGTCTTGCTTCTGCTCACCCTGAACCCTTTAGACTCAAGAGTTCGCCTCCACACCTCTAATTTGTCATTCACACCCCCTCGAGTCTCATCTATCAGAACTACATCGTCTGCAAAAAGCATACACCACGGCACCTCCCCTTGAATACGCCGCGTCAACACATCCATCACCAACGCAAACAAAAAGGGACCAAGAGTAGATCCCTGATGCAATCTGACAGTGAAATGCTCCGAGTCTCCTCCCGCCGTCCTCACCTGGGTTTTCGCTCCATCATACATATCCTTAATTACTCTGATATATGCCAGCGGTACCCCACTCACCTCCAAGCATCTCCAAAGCACCTCCCTGGGGACTTTGTCGTAAGCCTTCTCCAGGTCGATAAACACCATGTGCAGATCCTTCTTCCTCTCCCTATACTGCTCCACCAACCTCCGTACCAGGTGGATTGCCTCCGTCGTCGAGCGGCCGGGCATAAATCCGAACTGGTTCTCCGAAATAGACACTATCCGTCTCAGCCTCACCTCGACCACTCTCTCCCAGATCTTCATCGAGTGACTCAATAACTTAATCCCCTATAGTTATCGCAACTCTGAATGTCCCCTTATTCTTATAGAGAGGGATCATGGTACTCCACCTCCACGCCTCGGGCATCTTTGCCGTCCTGAAAATTTCATTAAACAATCCAGTCAACCACCTTACACCAGCCTCTCCAACGAACTTTCAAAACTCCACCGGTATCTCATCCGGCCCCGTCGCCCTACCCCTTCGCATCCTGCGGACAGCCTGTCTAACCTTTTCTACCTTAAAACGTCTACAATAGCTAAAATCCCGACATTCCTCTGAGTGCTCCAGTTCCCCTAACACAATAGCTCTATCCTCTTCGTCATTCAAGAGCCCATGGAAATACGACTGCCATCTCTTCTTGATGTGGCCGTCCTCCACCAACACTCTACCGTCCTCCCCCTTAATGCACCTCACCTGATCGAGGTCACGACCCTTCCTCTTCCTAGCCTTAGCGAGTCTAAACAACTTTTTCTCCCCTCCTTTCCCCTGTAACCCTGCATACCAGCTCTCAAAAGCGGCCGTCTTAGCAGCCGTGACTGCTGACTTCGCCTCCTTCCTTGCTAGCTTGTACTCTTTCCTGTACACCCGCTTCTCCTCTTCGTCCTTACTTTCTACCAACTTAGCATACGCCCCTTTCTTGGTCCCCACTTTCTTCTCCACCTCTTCATTCCACCACCAATCCCCCCGATGGTGCCCGGCCCGGCCCCTAGAAACACCCAACACCTCACTTGCATTCTCCCTGATGCACCTTGCCGCCCTGTCCCACATACTATCCACGACCCCCCTACACTCCCACACCCCCATTCCCGCCACTCTCCCCTATCTCCCACGCATTCACTGACGTCAGGCCGCCCCACTTAATTCTCGGTCTACCCTCCTTACTCCTCCTCTTTCTATTCTTCTTTATACCCAAATCCATAACCAAGAGCCTATGCTGGGTCGAAAGATTCTCACTCGGGATGACTTTACAGTCCTTACACAACGCCCTATCCCCTTTCCTAAGCAACAAAAAGTCAATCTGAGTCCTGGCTACCGCGCTTCGAAAGGTGATCAGGTGCTCGTCCTTCTTCGGGAAGCCCGAGTTCACCACCCCCAGCCCAAAGGCCCTCGCAAACTCCAATAGGGTCGCCCCCTCTTCATTTCTCTCCCCAAAACCAAAACCACCATGCACATCCCCAAAGCCTCCCGGTAGCGCCCCGATGTGCCCGTTGAAATCCCCTGCTACAACAATCTTCTCCGAACTAGGCATGCCTCTCACCACCTCCTCCAAAGCCTCCCAAAACCGCGTTTTCTCCTCCCCCTCCGATCCCACTTGCGGCGCATAAGCACTACACACGTTCAGGGTAAACCCCCGAATGACCAACTTAATAGTCATCAACCTATCGTTGATCCTCTTCACCTCCACTACCTGACCTCTAAGCTCTTCATCTACTAAGATGCCAACTCCATTCCTACGCCTGTCGCTCCCAGAGTACCACAGCTTGTAACCATCCACATCCCTAGCCTTAGACCCTACCCACTTGGTCTCTTGGACACACGCAATGTTGATCCTCCTCTTCCTAAGAATCTTCACGAGCTCTATGGACTTACCCTGAAGGGTCCCTATATTCCAAGACCCAACCCTCAGCCTACCATCCCGCCCTCCACT
>NC_061121.1:124355739-124362748 GCF_002878395.1 Capsicum annuum | reverse complement strand
ACACAAATTCAAAGGAATACTCCCGAAACAAAACTATACTCAATAATGGAATATGCAATACTGAAATAATACTAAGAATGGAATATGCAATAATGAAATAAAATGAAATATGAAATAACGAAAATAACAAAGGTTAGAGGTCACCGGATTACGCTTGGGGCTGCGGCTGCTGGAGACGGAGCGGCGGGTGGCGGCTGGGGACCGGGCAGCGGCTGGCTGGGGACCGGGTGGCGGCTGGGGGGAGGGCTGGTGTACCCCGCTGGGGGGGTACTGGCAGGACAGGTAAGGGTGGGGTGGGGGGTCTGCACAATCGGGGGACCGGCTTGGAACCGGCGGTCGGCGCCGGAGGGTGGCGGGGAGCGGCGACGGGGTCGGCACCGCGGACCGGAGGTCGGTGCCGGCGGTGAAGTCGGGTCGGCGCCGAAGGACAGCGGTGGCGCCGGGGACCGGGGACCGGTGCGGGAGAGAGGGAGAGAGGGTCGGCGCCGGAGGTCGGCGCCGGAGCCGGAGGTTGGGTCGGGTCGGCGCCGACGGTCGGCGACGGCGACAGGGGCCGGTGACCCAAAGTGTTTGATATATGCCTGTGTCAACTGAATAATCATTCAATTATTCATTGTATTTCTTTTTCCACAGGTGTTTTTTAAGTTTCTCATCTATAAGGTATAATATTCACTTTTATTGGTCTGTATTTGTGATTATTATATGCGTGGTACGATCATTATGATTCCTTCTCGCTTTGTCATCTACTCTCAAGATTTATATTAATCAATAGATCTCTGCGCCCTGCCAATTTGCTAAGTACACTCACCCTACCAAGGGACTACAAAGGCTAGAACTCTCTACCAAAAATAGGAATCTACTTCTCATCCTAGGAGTTAGCAGGTATGAAAGAGTCCCCTCTCTATCTATCTCTCTGAGTTTCTTCTACAAAGTAGCATTTCTGCTATTCAATCATAGAATTGATTCCAATCCAGATGAAAAAAGTCAGTCCTATATATGTTTGTTATTAGTAAAGCCCTAAGTCCCAATCTACAATATGGGTCCTTAATATGTACGATAAGAGCGAAAATAATGTGGTACTAGCAACGGATAAACAGTATAGCTCATGCACCATATGCAGGAAGTAGAGCTTTGCCTACTTTTTTGAATTTTATGACCAACTTTGTTGAGGTAAAAATATGAAAAATAAACACTTTAGTTTAGTATTTCTATTTTGAAAAAGAGTCTTGGCGTAACGGGTTCAAACTATGGAAACACCCTCTTGCAGAAATGCAGGGTTAGGTTGCGTACAACAGACCTTACGGTCCGGCCCTTCTCACGATCCCCAACATAGCGTGAGCTTTAGTGCACTGAGCTTCCTTTTAGTTCATTTGATTGAAACTAACTTAATTTTCTTTTCAATTGTTTTATTCTGGAGACACTATTGAATTCTCTTTAAATCCTCAAAGGAAAAAGAGCAAATAACAATTCTCAAAGATGTAAGTGGTATTCTTAAGCCATCTAGAATGACTCTACTTTTGGGACCTCCAAGTTCTGGAAAGACTACTTTGTTATTAGCATTGGCTGGAAAACTTGATCCTGCTTTAAAGGTGAGATTTTTCAATAAAAGTATCATCAATAAATTTTAAAAATATAAATAAGATTAGAAAAGATAGACTAAAGTTTTCAATCTTTGTGTGAATTCAGGTTACTGGTAACGTGACTTATAATGGACATGAGCTACATGAATTGTGCCACAAAGAATAGTTGTTTATATCAGTCATCATGACTTGGATATTGGAGAAATGACTTGGATATTGGAGAAATGACTGTAGGGGAAACTTTGGAATTTTCTGCAAGATGTCAAGGAGTTGGCTCTAGATTTGGTTAGTGTTTTCTTATGTCAATGTTCTAAACAAAATTTAGTTTTTACAAGTGAATTTTGTATCTGTTTCATGGTGAAAGGTATAAATATTCATTTACCGAGTCCTTTTTGCTTCAAATTGTATAGAGATGTTGACTGGACTATCAAAAAGAGAGAAAGCTGCTTATATCAAACCAGATCCTCATATTGATATTTACATGAAGGTAAGCCTAGAGATTGATCATCTTTAATTTATTTCACCCTCCGTTTGAATTTGGTTATCTGGTTTTGACTTGATATGGAGTTAATTTAAGAAAGTAAAAAGACTTTTTGAATCTTGTGGTCTTAGACTAAAGATATGTAGAATCTCCAAAATGTCCTTTAAGCTTGTAGTCTTAAACATTGCCAAGTGGAATGTTGAAATTAAAAGAGTTTCCGAAAAGGGAAAAAGGCTTTTTATTAAATGAACAAAAAAGGAAAGTAAGTCAAACAAATTAAAATGGAAGAGTATTATTCTATTTAATATTATGGGTACTTCGTTTTACATTATTTTTGTTGTCTTTGAAAATAATTTTGAATCTTGTTCTTTCTTGGGCTACTTATCTGCCGGTAACAATAATTGCTTCAACTTCAATGTGCAGATATTGGGACTTGATATTTGTGCTGATACTATGGTGGGAGATGAAATGATAAGGGGTATTTCAGGAGGTCAAAAGAAACGTGTAACAACCGGTGAAATGCTTGTTGGACCGTCAAAGGGTGGTTGAATAGAAGTTGCAGCTCTTTCAGTCTTGATGAGGATTGGGTAAACTTTTTTTTTTCTTTTTCTTTTCGCACAAGTGGTCCATGCCTTCCACCTTATTAGTTGTTTCAACATCAAATTGTGAAACTTAAAGCACCATGATTGCGTTTATTGGTTCCTTTACCTTTGCGTTTATCTGTTCTTGTAATATGTAGTACTTGTTACTGTAGATGCTTTGAAGAACCTTAGCAACTTATAAGCTCTTTGAAAATAATATACAGGATTTTATATAGCCAACTTTTACTTGCTGATATCATGGCTTATTAATAAATCTATAAGATCTTTTAAGTTCTTGTGGGTAGCTTTGGTGATCAATTCAGTTTGCTTATTGGAATTGTAGAACACAATAACTGTAGTAGTTTGGACTTGAAATATGAGGATAATTTAGCTTGAATATACTTCAATGAACCACTTGTATCTTGTGATTCCCCTATTTGTCAGTTGGGAACTGGGATTTCAATTGAACTGTGAAATGAATCTACAACTCCATTATGTTGATGTGCTCCGAAAGAGTTCTTTTATGTGTCCTTGTTAGTACATGGTGTGTGTTCAGTGGTTTCTACAATTTTTCACGTTCATATTTATTTTGTGCATCCAGTTGATGCAAAAGAGATCATGTGATGGAAATTCCAGCAAAGCAAAGGATGGAGCGACAACAAACTTTAACTAGAGAGCATATTTAGGATTTGTTTTACGTCGTTCTTGCCTTTTGAAACTTTTTGTACCAACAAATGTCATATCAATATACTATATTTTTAGAATCTGTACAAATAAGTCTTACCAACACAATGTATGTAATCTTTGTTCCACATAATATGAAGCATAACGCCGTATCATGTAATCTTTGTTCCACATAATATGAAGCATAACGTCGTATCATGTAACTATAACAGGACATGACTTGCTATTTCACGTACTAATACTGCTTTCTTTACATTAAAATATCGCCCGTGCATTGCACGAGCACGGGCCATATATCTCCGTTCGCGCCACGTGTTGCTTTCTTACTAGCGGGATTTCAAACATTATCTTTTCCCCATTTTAAATTCATCCAATTACTTCGGTAAAAAAAAAAAAGAAGCTAAATATCCCCTGAGAGGTGAATATCCAGAAGACGAATAGACGTGGGGATTTATTTAAGTAAACAATGTCTTGATGAAACTAAGACTTTAATTGAGGACGATTCGGAAAAGGAAGAGAGACCCCAAGAAAAAGCACTTTATGAAATTCGTGAAAGTGATGGAGATGGAGGCACAAATCTTCTTAGATTATACTTAGACAGGGCCATTTTCATTTGAGAGAATTAGCTAGCTAGATTATACTTAGACAGGGCCATTTTCATTTGAGAGAATTAGCTAGCTAGGGTTTGGGGGGATCGAAGAAATGGGGAGGAAGAAAGTGGAAATAAAGCGAATTGAAGACAAGAGCAGTAGGCAAGCAACTTTCTCCAAACGGAGAAACGGACTGATGAAGAAAGCCAAACAGCTCTCTATTCTCTGCGATGTTGATGTCGTCGTCGTCTTCTCCAACCGCGGGCGCCTCTTTGAATTCTCCAGCACCAACAGGTTCTTCTTCTCTCCGTTTTTTCCTTCTACATACTGATCTTGTTTTTATTATTACATCTGAATGATTAAGTATGCTTGATTTTTCTATTATAAAACTGTCCCACTATTTTAATTTGTTTGTATTAATTTTACATTATTTGGATTTCAACAAAGTAGATACAATATTTTTAAATCTTATATTTCATTATCTTAAACATATATCCTTTAATCCTATGGTTAAATAAGTCAAGTGAAATCTTGAAATAAAAAATTTACCAAATCAGGGAAAAACGTTTTCTCTTAAACAACCTAAAAAAAGAAAAATATACGTAACAAATAAATTAAAACGAATCATTACTATAATGATACTTTTCAGTCCGAGATATTTGAAAAAACAATTTTTTTTGGTTTAAAACTTAAGGCCTTTGTGGTTTATAACTTAAGGCACGATTTGTTTGTTCGAAAAGCTGCATTGACTCGACCGAAGCCTATGCCATACATACGAAGTCTCAAAAAAATTGTACGTACTTTTAATTATAGATTAAGTGTCTGTTTGGAATTACTTATTTCCCAAACTAAGCACTTATTTTTAGAAAAAAACACTTTTTTTTAAAAAAAAATGGTGTTTGGTAAACTTTCAAAAGTGCTTTTAAAAAGAAGGGGAAGTAGTTTTTCTGCTTCTGTGAAGAAGCCAAATTTTTTTTTATTTTTTATGACTAAAATATCCCTGTCACTCCCTCCCTCCCTCTCTCTCAAACACATATATAACAACAACAACAACAACATACCTGGTATATTCTCACCAAGTGGGTCTGGGGAGGGTAAGTGTATGCAGTCCATACCACTACCTCAATGTGAGATAGAGAGGTTGTTTTCGGTTGGCTCGCCAACTTAAAATATAGCAATTTAAGATAAGATAGGGAATAGTAACATAACAAGATACAATTGAAATTACCATATACAATAATACCAAAAGCAAGATACTCTAAGTATACACCAAATATACAACATCCTAACTCAAACTAACTTTCTACCCTAATTCGCCTCTTCCACAACTTCCTATCTAGGGTCATGTCTTCGGTAAGCTGAAGTTGCTCCATGTCATGTCTAATCACCTCCCTCCAATATTTCTTCGGTCTACCTCTACCTCGCTTGAAATCGTCCATAGCCAACCTTTCACACCTCCGCACAGGGGTATCCATGCTTTTCCGCATCACATGACCGAACCATCTCAATCTCACTTCCCTCGTCTTGGCTTCCACCAAAGCCATTCCCACCTTATTACCTTATTTCTAATCCTATCTTTTTTAGTACACCCACTCATCCACCGAAGCATTCTCATCTCTGCAATCTTCATCTTCTAAATGTGGGTCTTCTTAATAGGCCAACACTCCGCCCCATTCAACAAAGTCGGTCTAACCACCACTCTGTAGAACGTTCCTTAAGTTTAGGAGGTACCTTTTTGTCACCAAGATACCGGAGGCGAGCCTCATTTCATCTACCCTACCCTGATCCGATGAGTGACATCCTCGTCAATCTCTCCATTCTCCTGAATCATCGATCCCAGATACTTAAAACTATCTCTCTTACTGATAGAATAAGTGTCAAGCTTAACAACCACATCGAACTCATGAAACACCTCGCTGAACTTACACTCCAAATATTCTGTCTTGGACCTACTCAACCTAAACCCTTTAGACTCAAGAGTTTGCCTCCAAACCTCCAACTTAACATTAACTCCACTACGAGTCTTATCAATCAGGACTACATCATTCGCAAAAGCAAATTATAAGTCACCTCATCCTGAGTGTGCCGCGTCAAAACATCCATCACCACGGCAAAAAGAAATGGTCTAAGCGTTGATCCTTGATGTAACCCCATCAAGACAGAAAAGTACTCCGAGTCCCCACCCCCAGTTCTAACTCGAGTCTTGGCTCTGTCGTACATATCCTTAATAGCCCTAACATATACGATAGGTATACCTCTATCCCCCAAACACCTTCAAAGAACCTCCCTGGAAACTGTATAATAGGTTTTCTCTAAGTCGATAAACATCATGTGCAAAACCTTCTTCCTTTTCCTAAATTGCGCCACCAGTCTTCTGACAAGATGGATGGCTTCTGTAGTCGAGCACCCTGGCATAAATCCATACTGATTTTCAGAGATAGTAACAATCTTCTGCAACCTCAACTCTACCACCCTCTCCCAAACCTTCATAGTGTGACTCAATAACTTGATACCCCTATAATTATTGCAATCCTGAATGTCGCCCTTATTCTTATTCAACGGAATCATCGTACTTCACCTCCAAGCTTCAGGTATCCTCGCCGTCTTGAAAATTATGTTAAATAACTGAGTCAACCACTCCATACCTGTCCCTCCTATGCACTTTCAAAAATCCACCGAAATCATCTAGCCCCGTCGCTCTACCTCTACGCATCCTACAAATAGCCCTCTTAACCTCCTCAACCTTAATGCGCCTACAATAGCCATAATCGCGAAACCTCTCAGAATGCTCCAAATCCCCCAATACAATGCTAGTATCCTTTCCATCGTTCAGGAGCTTATAAAAGTATGACTGTCATCTCTTCCTAATATGCCCTTCCTCCACCAAACCTTTGTTGTCCACATCCTTAATACACTTTACCTGATCCAGGTCCCGAGTCCTCCTCACCCTAACCTTGGCAAACCTGTACAACTTTTTATCCCCACCTTTACTATCTAACGTTGTGTATAAACTCTCGAAAGCAGCATCCTTAGCCCTCGTGACCGCTAACTTCGCCTCTCGCTTAGCAATCTTATCCTCCTCCTTATTCTTCC
>NC_061121.1:124350683-124355639 GCF_002878395.1 Capsicum annuum | reverse complement strand
AATGACCTACTTTCCTTTTTAATTAGTTCAAAAAGAATGATGGCAACACTTTAATTTCAACTTTCCACGTAGCATGTTTAAAATAGTTAAATTAATGGGAATTTTGGTACAATTAACATAACTTTAATTTAGGACTACAAAATTCAAAAGTCTTCTTTATTTTCTTAACTCCATGCCAAGTCGAAATAGGTCATTCTTTTTTAAATAGAGGGAGTAATAAATTGTATCTAGACTAAGTAAGATAAGTAGCACTACTATCAAGTTTCACAAAACTAATTAATAGTTGTGCATTAGTTTCTGACATGTTGGAAAGAAAAAAAGACTAGATTAATAAAAAGGCAAAAAAGAAAACCAGAGAAAAACTTTACAATGGCTCAATGGAGAGAGGAAACTTTATCACCTAAAAAGGCACGAGCTTTAATACAATGTAGAATTTTAGAAGAGACATTTCATGAATTCTAAAGTTGTTCTATACGACCAATTATGGATGTATTTATACAGAAAACTGAAGCCTAACTATGAAATATACATTTAAGGAAATAAAATGAAATCCCTATAATCAAGGCTGGCTCAACGGGACTTGTGACCTAAAGCCAACTTTAAGAAGAGGACCTTAAAATTACAACAACAACATACCCAGTGCATTCCCACCTAGTGGGGTTTAGGGAGGGTAGAGTGTACGCCATCCATACCGCTACCTCAGGTGAAGTAGAGACGTTGTTTTTGATAGACCCCCGGCTTAGAACCAATAACAATATAACAAACATAAAATATAAATGTATATGAACAATGGTAGCCACAAGATAATACTAGAGCCACAGGATAATACTAAAACTATAAATCTGAAACCATAGACAACACTCAACACCACAAACAAGAAAAAACTAACACAAATAAAGAACACTCCCCTACTGTTACTGGCACACTCCCACCCCATAACCCCTACTCTAATCCACATCCTCCAACCTTCCTATCAAGGGTCATGTCCTCTGTAAGTTGTAATTGCTCTATATCATGCTTAATCACCTCCTTCTAATATTTCTTGGGCCTACCTCTACTCCACAAAAAATAAATCTTACTCTTCCAAGGCTTGGATTCCTTTTGAGATGGTATTTTTTGGTGACCCCATCTCCGATCACTCATCGAAATTTTAAGAAAATATAATTTTCCCACCAAAATTTCAAGAAAAAAGAAAAAGGAAAGAATTTAAACAAAGGGGTTTATCAAAGATTAGGTACTGTCGCCTAACGTCCCAAAAGAACGCCAGAGAATTGTTCGAGTAGCTTGGGAGAAACTGGTTCGTTGGTCTCATTCTTTGTGTTCTAGAGCTAAACCTGATGTTCTTGAACGTACTAATAAGAAACCTAGGTGCAACAGTAAAACATAAGGGACTGATCGACATTATTCATATTCTCTAGCCACTAAACTTTTGCTGCTGGTGAAACCACAACAATGCCGGCGACCACCCCTTTCTCTTATCCTTCAACAAACCCCATCTTTTTTCCCTTCCCTTTTTCCTCTCATCACTTCTATCACTGGCGGGATTAGGGTTTTTACCAGCTTGACTCCGGTGACAGTATTAGTGTACAACACCAAATGACATAGGTTGGTACGACAACAGCAGATTCCCAGATCCTGGCAATACACAGGAGACGTTTGATGATATTTAGGCGATGCACTGTTGGTATTATTCTGATAAATCTATTCTGGTGACTAATTTCGATATCAAATTTCCATAATCCAGTAGTTTGGCACACACGAGTATCCCAGTGACCTCTAAACTTTGATATTTAACTTTTTTTTAGTCTAGCTTCATTATATTTTTCTATTTCTTGTGATTTAGTTGGGACTGGTTGTGTTGTTCTTGGCTGATTATCTTGTCTGTGGGTGATAATTTACTTATTTATCTTTGTATTTCATAACAGTGTTACTTGTTTATTCTACTTTCTTGATTACTGTTATATGGTTTACTAGCATATCTACTTACTATGGTAATATAGTTTCCATTATTGATTGTTGGCTATCAAAACTTGTATTGTATTATTGGTTTTGTTGCTTTCCATATATTATTGGTTTTTTTATCTTCTTTTTTATCTCTTTTCATTTTTTTTCATCTCTCTTCCCCTATTTGCGTAGTGGTTGTGATTGGCGATGGTAGACTAGGGTCATGTCATAGGTCGGGGTCGAGGTTAGGTGGTGTTGGGTCTGGGTTAGGGCTAGAATTGAGTTTAGGGTTAGGGGGAAGGAGTAGTAAGGTTAGGTGGGATAAGGGAGCGTCTAGGTTGTGAGTTAGGTCTTGGAACATAGGAACTTTATAGGGTAAGTCTATAGAGCTGGTGAAGATTCTTAGGAAGAGGAGGGTTAGTATAGCGTGTGTCCAGGAAACTAAATGGGCAGGCACTAAGGCGAGGGATGTGGATGGATATAAGTTATGGTATTTGGGTAGCGTGCGACATAGAAATAGGGTAGGTATTTTAGTAGATGAAGAACTTAGGGAGAAGGTGAAAGATATTAAGAAAGTTAGTGATAGGTTGATGCCTATTAAGTTGATCATTGGGGGGTCTACAGTGAACGTTATTAGTCCCTATGCCCCGTAAGTAGGTTTGGACAAGGAGGAGAAGAAGGACTTTTGGGAGAATCTAGATGAGGTGATGAATAGCATCCCAGCACTGAGAGGGTTGTCGTGGGAGGGAATTTCAATGGGCATATTGGGTCTTTGTCGAGAGGTTATGATGATGTGCATGGCAATTTTGATTTTGGGGAGTGGAATAAAAGAGGGTCTTCTCTTTTAGAATTTTCTAGGGCTTTTGGGTTATGGATAGTGAATTCGAGCTTTCCGAAGAAGGAGGATCACCTTATCACATTTTGTAGTTCAGTGGCAAAGACTTAGATAGACTTCTTGCTCCTTAGGAAGGATGATAGAGTTCTATGTAAAGACTGTAAAGTGATACCTTCCAAAAATCTTTTGACTTAGCATAGGTTGTTGGTGATGAACTTGGTTATCAATAAGGGTAAAAAGAAGAGGAGTGTGGAGGCTCATCCTAGGATTAAGTAAGGTAGCTTGACTTTGGCTAGTGCTTTTGGAAATGGGGGAAAAGTCAAGGAGTGGGGGGCTTAGAAGAGTAAAGGGGATGTGGATAGTATATGGGAAACAACTGTCAGTTATATTCGAGAAACCACTAAAGAGGTGTTGGGTATCTCGAGAGGTCGATCGGGCAAGCATCGAGGAGACTGGTGGTAGAAAGAAGAGGTTAAGATAAAGGTGAAGACTAAAAAAATGGCTTATGCTAAGTTGGTGGAGATCAATAATGATAAGGAAAGATAGACGAATAAGGAGGAGTATAAGGTTGCTAGAAGAGAGGCCAAAGTAGCAGTTACGAAGGCTTAGATAGCAGCTTTCGAGAGCTTATATATGGCGTTAGATAAGAAAAGAAGGGACAAAAAGTTATATAGGCTTGCCAAGGCCAAGGAGCGGAAGGCTCGTGACCTTAACCAAGTAAAGTGCATTACGGAAGAGGATTGTACAGTGTTGGTTGAGGATGCCCTTATTAGGGAAAGGTGGCAGTCCTACTTTCATAAGTTTTTGAAAGATGAGGGGGACAAAGGTTTGTATTGGGGGACTTGGAAAAATTTGAGGAGTTCCACGATTATAGTTATTGTAGACGGATCAAGGTTGGGGAGGTCAAGGGGGCTATTCGCAGGATGCGGGGTAGGGCGACGGGGCCAGATGAGATTTCGGTGTATTTTTGGAAGAACACTAGTGGGGCAAGTTTGGAGTGGTTAACAAGGTTGTTTAAAATCATTTTTAGGACGGTAAAGATGCCGGAAGCGTGGAGGTAGAGTACAATGGTTCCTTTATATAAGAACAAGGGAGGCATTCAGAGTTGTAACAACTATAGAAGCATTAAGTTGTTGAGTCATCCTATGAAGGTTTGGGAAAGGGTGGTAGAGTTGAGGCTGAGAAGAATCATGAATATCTCTGAGATTCAATTTGATTTCATGCCAGGTCGCTCGACCACTGAGACCATTCACCTTGTGAGGATATTAGTGGAGAAGTTTTGGGAGAGAAAGAAGGACTTACACATGGTGTTTATCGATCTAGAGAAGGAATATAATAGAGTTCTGAGAGAGATTCTATTGAGGTGCTTGGAGGCTAGAGGGGTGCTCGTGGTGTACACTAGATTGATCCAGGACATGTATTATGGGGCAAAAACTTGTGTGAGGATGGTAGGTAGGGATTCGGAACATTTTACAATTCTGGTATGGTTGCACCAGGGATCAACTCTTAGACCCTTTTTATTTGCCTTGGTTATGGATGTTTTGATGTGACATATTCAAGGGCAGGTATCTTGGTGTATGTTATTTTCAGATCATGTGGTACTGATTGACGACACTCGGGGAGGATTTAATGATAAGTTGGAGATTTGGAGATAGACCCTGGAGTCTAAAGGATTTCAGTTGAGTAGAACCAAGACGGAGTACTTGTAGTGTAGGTTTAGTGAGGTGTCGCATGAGGATGGAGGGGTGGGGAATATGGACTCACAGGTAATTCAGAAGAGGGAGAGTTTTAAGTATTTGGGGTCTATGATTCAGGGCAATGGTAAGATTGACGAGGCTGTTACATATCGTATTAGAGTAGGGTGGATGAAATAGAGGCTCGCGTCGGGAGTCTTATGTGATAAGTAGGTGCCCCCAAAGCTTAAAGGTAAGTTCTAAAAAGTAGCAGTCTGACCAGCTATGTTGTATGAAGCAGAATGTTGTCCAGTTAAGAACTCCCACATCCAAAAGTTGAAGGTGGCGGAGATACGAATGTTGTGATAGATGTGTGGACTTACCAGGAAAGATAGAGTAAGGAATGAGATTATTCAGGAGAAGGTGGGAGTTCTTTGGTAGAGGATAAGTGTCACGCCTCAAATCCTATTGGGGCGGACTGGCACCCGTAACCGAGAAGGCCCG
>NC_061121.1:124342459-124347683 GCF_002878395.1 Capsicum annuum | reverse complement strand
AGGTGATTAAACATGATATGGAGTAGTTACAACTTATGCAGAACATGACCCTTGATAGGAAAGTGTGGAGGATGAAGATTAGGGTAGAGGGTTAGGGGGTGGGAGTGCAACGGTAACTATAAGGAAGCGTTTTTTTGTGTATGTAGTTTTTATTCGTTGTATTCTGTGATGTCTATGATTTGAGTTAGATAGTTCCTATTTTTATCTTGTGGTTGTAGTATTATCTTGCTTCTAGCGGTGTTAGTTTATTTTGCACTTAGCTTTTGTGCTTGTTATACTGTTATCGATTCTAAGCCGGGGGTCTATCGAAAATACCCTCTCTACTTCACCTGAGGTAGTGGTATGGTCTGCGTACACTCTACCCTCCCCAGACCCCACTATGTGGGAATAAATTGGGTATGTTGTTGTTGTTACCTCTACCCCACCTAAAATCATCCATAGTCAGTGTTTCACACCTCCACACTGAAGCATCAAAACCCCTCCTCATCACATGCCCGAACTAGTGTAACCTCACTTCTCGCATCTTGTCTTCCACCGAAGGCATTCCCACTTTTTTCCTAATAATCACATTTCTCATCCTATCTTTCCTGGTCTGGCCACACATCCATCGCAACATCCTCATCTCCGCCACTTTTAACTTCTAGATGTTGGATTTCTTAACTGGCCAACACTCTACTCCATACAATATAGCCGATCAGACTGCTACTCTGTGAACTGCATTGGCTTTAGTTGCTTCTACCCTTAAGCCGGCACTGCCTATAATGCTAGAAAGTAAATCAAATAACAATCTGCCTAGTCAAAATAAGATTTATCAACAAAAATTAAAATTTTCTTTTGAAAATTCTCAAAATCAAAGAGAAATAGGTCATAAAAATAAAAACAAAAAATAAAAAAAGAACGCAATAAAAAGGATGAATGTGTCAGTGGTAGGTACGATGACAAAGACAACAAAGAAGAAGAAGATGGAGAGAGAGAAAAAAAAAAGAAGAAGAAGAAGATGGAGAGAGAGAGAGAGAGAAAGAGAAAGATGGAGGGAGAGAAATATAGAGAGGGAAAGGGGGAAAAAGATGGACGGAGAGAAAAATCTGGAGATTGAGAAAGGAAGATTGAAAAGATAATGTAGAGGGGGAAGCTCAAACTTGTAATTCGAAATAGGGGGGATTCTTACTAAATTTTTTGATGTTTTAATATGCACCCTAAAACTTTTTAATTACTCTAATTAGGCCAACTTTTCATTTAATTTCATTTGGCAAAGTCAATTTCATTCTTTTTTATTTAAAGACTTGTTTGACACCTCCTAATCAATTTTCTCTAAGAGGTCGTTTGGTAGAGTGTATTGAAAAAATAATGCATGCATTATTTAATGTGTATTATTAGTACCTTGTTTGATACAATTTTTAGCCTGTGTATAACTAATGCATTAGTTATACACTCTATTATGTATTGATCTATGTACTACTAGTACCACCCCTTTTTATGTATTAGTAAGTAATACAAAGGATTTCAACACATGCATTAGCTTGATTAACGACAATATTACCCCTCTTCTTTCAAAATATTTTGCCATTCCTTTCTTCTTCTTCTTCTTTTTCTTCTTTTTGGCAATTAAAAGAAATTTCATGTTTCTTAGACAATATTTCTTAGTAATGTTTCAGTCCCAAGGGTTCGCTTGGAATCACTTGATGTTCTAAGTACTATGTCTCGTCCAAAGTGTAAGACTCAATTCGTGACATCCTCATTCACAAATCGAAACAAGAAATGGGTGTCATTCAACTATGTGGTCTTCAAACTCTCTGATGCACCCCACTATTCAGCTTCCCAATTTCGTATTGCCTCGAGTGAGCCTACCCTTAAAAAGGAACTAACCAAGAAAGATTTCAAAAACCACTTTCTCTTCAAAATGTGTTCCTCAGACAATGCGAACTACCACTCTTTTGAATACTCCTTTCAATATCTACAACCCAAATCTAGAGATGGTTGGGCTAAAGCTTTTGAGAAAGACATGTTCTCTCTTTTTCTAGATTGTAGAAAGAAGTAGGGGCTTCTCTCACTAGCCGTTTTCATGAAAACAACATTTTTCAATGAAATCATCAAATCAACTTTCACCATTAGATTTAAGTCTCCTTCATTAAAATTCTTTTCTACCTCATAATCTCCAATTTCAATGAAGAAAAAGCGGAAAATAGGTTCAAGTTTTCACACATTTTTTTGTCAATCCCACGTTACACTCATACCACATATTACCAATGTCGGAGCCATCCTTTTTTCTGGCAGTCCTCCATCCTCCATTCTCGGGAGGACTGACAACTCCAATACACCAAATTCACCCACTGACTTATCTAGTTCATCTGTACTTCCAAAGGTTTCTCCATCTACACACTTGTGCCTTTTCGTCCACGAACACCCAAGACTTCTAAGCCCGTGCAATCTGCATTGCCACTTCATATTTAACAGATTAGTGAATTACACAAACATATTACTATTATTATAATTGTAAAAGTTCATTCCATGAAAGGGAGCCTTGGAGTAACTATAAAGTTGTTACTATATGACCAGGTCAAGGGTTCAAGCCGTGGAAACAGCCTCTTGTGGAAATGTAAGGTAAGGTTATGTATAATAAACCTTGTGGTTCAACTTTTCCCCAAACCCGCGCATAGCGAGAGCTTTAGTGCACCAGGCTGCCCATCCTATTGACAATAAATCAATGACAAACGAAAGAGGTGAGATGAAGAGGGAGGTTGAAGAGAGATACAGATGAAGGTTGAGGAGTCCATCACCATGTCAAATATATTCAAGAGATAAGGTTACGGACTGGAAAAAGAGAAATCTAATTTACATTTAAAAAAAAAAATAAAAAAGCAAGAATTGAAAGGTATGAATGATTTTCAGATTTTATCCCAAATTTGATTTAACCAAATGTATTCACACACATTAAGTGATTGAATTTTTTAAACAATAAACACACTTAATGAACTGAGATCTAAACCATTTAAACCTTCTTTAAGTGCAAACAAATGACACTTCAAATTCTAACGGGATTTAAGCATCAACTTCGTATTTTTCCACTTTGATTTTGGCGAAGCCTATTAGAATAACTAGTATGCGTACCCGCGCGATGCGTGAACTTGATTAAATTATAATTATAATTATATTAATTAAACGTATTAAATTATATAAAGTTCAAAATATTTAATAATAATATTTACTTACTCTCAACAAATAAACAATATGACATGGAAGTTGAGAGTTCCATTTCTAACACAAACTGATATATACTCCCTCCATCCCATTTATTTTGATTAACTTATTTTGGGCGTTTTTAAGTTAAAATAGTTTTTAACAAAATTTTATAGTGTTTGGATAAAATTAAAAAGTGCTTATAAACACTTAATTTTTTAAGTTGAAATAACAAATATAGGTCAAAAGACATACGTTAGAGATTCGAACTTATAGCTTTTGACTTAGAAATTTAAGCACATCCAAACATACTCTAAGTAGATAATCTTTGCTCGATAAAAGTATTCAACTAAAGTTCATTCATATGTGATTCAGTAATTTAAGTTTTTATCTTACCTATCCAAATAGATATATCTATATATTTGAATTTACCTTAAGTAGATAATCTTTGCTCAATAAAAACAAAAAGTAATATTTTTCACTCCAAATAATTTTAAAAATTTGAATCATTTTTCGTGATAACATTTATTTTCAAAGAAAAAGAAAAAAGTAAGTAAAAATTCTACTTGAATACAAAGACGTCTATCTACACAATAATCACGTCAAAGTTTTCCTTGAAGGACTGACATCATAAACCTCTTGAAAATATGAGTCTTGAACACCTACATATAATCGAGAAAAAAATCAAACACTTCATGATTATACAATAAATATGTAATATCTTCTTATTTAAAGAAATATAGAGCATGCATATACCATTCTATTTGTACAAAAAAAAAAAAAATTATTACATAAATTATGTTATATTTTCTAGTTTATCTTTAAACCTTTACTAAGATAACATAGAATGTTACATAATATCCAAGGAAAAATTGAGAACATTTCATGAAAGAATTATCCAATTTTATTGCTAATTTTTTTACTAAATGTTTGATCATTTTCATTACTACAGAAGGCTTAATGTAGAGTATTATAAGATTTACTATGAGAAATACTCGACTCCTAATTAATGTGAATGTGCATGTTAGAATTTTGTTTATGACCAAAAAACAACAATTTGATTTCAAAATTATAAAACACCATAATCCACCATATGAACAATGCACCCAAAAGCATAATTCGCACACATCTAAAAATAAATTAGTATCATATCATCTTAACATAACATGCATTTAATCATGTTAATACGATATATACAATTAAATATAAATGGAAAAAAAAAAAAGAGAAAGTACATGCCTCTTAATTGTGTTTCTTTTATTCTAGAGAATAAGGAAACTATCATGTCCATTAAACATCGGATTCCATAAATTAGCAAAAACATAGTTGATATGAATTCGATCTATCAATAGATAGTAATTTGTACTTGAACATTCTTGTAATTTGAAGTTTGTTGTTCTTTTCTTTCATATTTATTTATTATACTATAAAGAGGCTATAGTATGAAGAGCTAACGTTTACATTTATAAAAGAAACTTATCAATCATCTTCAAGTGCAATATTCATAGACGCAGTTTTTTAAATTTACAAATTATCACTATGCTTGTGGGTATGAATTTTCCCTCAAACTTATGTATCTTATTGATTGATAAATTTGCATTCAACTCCTCATCATGTTCGTGAATGTATAATTTGTATATGAATTTGCTTCTCTTGGATGATGGATTTGCATTCAGTCATCACCATCGTCTACCACCGACACTACGCTTTCAGATATATTTTTCTTAAGGAAAATCTGTAAAGAAGACATCATCCAAATTTTAGGTATAAGATTATACAAACATATGAGTTTTTATAATGAATAATAAAATGAAAATACACAAATAGAAGAGAAAATATAGACTTCAAAGAAAATATTTCACATTGTAATCACATCGCATTGGCTTTTTTCACTTATTGCTTGTTATTATAAAGAAAACATTAAGTTAACAATACAAAATAAAAACAATAAATTTGCTAAACGGAAAAAATAAATTTTTGAAAATGGAATAGGAAATTGTAGTGCTAACTTTCAAATTCCACTGCATTGATTTGCATGAGAATTTTC
>NC_061121.1:124330283-124339459 GCF_002878395.1 Capsicum annuum | reverse complement strand
ATCTGTACATATATTTTCATAGAATGTTTGTGGGAATAATATTTTCTGAGAATAAATTATAGGGTGTGAATTCAGAAAAAGTTGAATGAAGAATGTATCAATCCAGAAAATATGCAACAAATATATACTAAACGTCAATAAAAATTTAGTTTCTAGACAGTTTAGGATTGTGATAACTATGGGAGTATAGTGGGAAGTTGGTTATTTTAATTGTGGTTATATTTATTTTTTAAATTAATTTCAAAAATAAATTTATTGTTTTAGTTGATTAAACCAATTTTCAATCATAGTGCACTGTGATTAATTTTATTTAGATTTGCATTTTCTTTTGGGTCACTTTTTCTTTTCTCTTCTTTTTGTCTCTTTTCTTTAAATATAAATACAAAAAATAAAATGCACGATAAAATAGGGAAATAATCATTTTTTAAAAATGAATTTATCTTTCAAAAGCAGGTTACGAAAAAACAGGGTAGTAGTTATTTTTTTAAAAATTGTGCTTATCTCTCAGAATAGCTTGCATTATATTTTTATGTAAAGGAAAAAGTTAGGGAGGTTATAACCACAATTTAGTTTTGTTTGCTTTATTTTTTTTTATATATATTTGATTTTCCTGAGAATTTAAAAAATTATCTTATTGGCTGTTAATTCAACATAAAATTCAAAATATTTCACTGGATCATGGAATGAAGAGATTCTACTTGTTTCCTTCTTATTTCCTATTTCTATTTCTATTTTCTACTAGGAATTTTGTATATATAGTTTATTTAATTAATTTGTTAAGGATTCAAAAAATAAATCAAATTCTATTTTTTCCTTTTTTTTTTCAAATTTATTTTTATTATTAATATTAAATTTTATGACATTATAATTCAAATAATAAGTTTCTTTCATTAAATATTTAATTTTTAATAATGGCGGTTAATGTTTTTTAAAAAGCTACTTTAATTTTTTATTTTTGGTCCGTAGGTGTGAGAAGCTAGCGTTGGATGGTTTTAGGCGGGGTAGGGGTAGGCCGAAGAAGTACTGGGGTGAGGTGATTAGGCGGGACATGGAGCAGTTACAGCTCACCGAGGACATGACCCTAGATAGGAAGGTCTGGAGGACGCGAATTAGGGCAGAGGACTAGGGCCAGTTTTGGGTCGCTAGTGTAGGGAACTACTTGGTGGGGGTTTTATTCCTGTTATGATTCCGTGTTCCGTGTTCCATGTTTTATTACGAATCTGTGTGCTTTCCTCTGCTTTCCTCTGTTTTATATTACTTATGGGTGCCGTATTTATGTTATGTAATCTGCTTCTGTGCTTTACTATGTGTTTGTGTGGTATCTCGTGCCTTGAGCCGGGGGTCTATCGGAAACAACCTTTCTACTTCTTTAGAGGTAGAGGTATGGACTGCGTACATCTTACCCCCAGACCCCACTAGGTGGGAATACACTGGGTTTGTTGTTGTTGTTGTTGTGGTAACTAAAATTTATTAATCACCGTAATTTTTTTATTTTTAATAATGATAGTTAATGCTTTTCAGAAAGTTATTTTAATTTTTATTTTTAAAATTTTTAATACTCTTTTTTATTTTTTAAATTTTTAATACTCTCTTTTATGGTACTGACACGTGGTAGTTTGCCTCTGTTATTAGAAATAGATAGATAAGTGAATACATGTCTAGGGATTCATACGATAAGATTCATTATACTAGAATAAGGAAAATCTTACAGAATATTCTGTAGGATACCTCAGCCATTCTTTGTTTAATAGTAGACATTTACTTGCCTTAGTAGCATGATTACCTATTGTAGACAATATATAAGGAGCACCTACTGTAACATTGTCTAGACGTATGTGAATATACTCGCTTGATATTCAAACAAATTACATCTTGGTGACCTTATGCAGTTACACTAGGGAAAATTTCAGTTCTCAAGTGTTGGACGAGGAGAGAAAGTGACTCCACATCCTTGAAGGTTGACAAAACTCAATCCACTTTAAATAATGGGCTACAGGTACGAAGAGTATCGGGGCTATCAGACACGCTGTTACTACCCTCTCACCAAGCCTAACAGGGTGTCCCGTGAATTCTCCCAGTTCCTATATGTTTACTCTCCCCTCCTGCCCAGCTCAATCAGCCTTAACATTTCTCCCCTCCCCTCTTCAGCATTAGATATCCAAAATGAAGAGCATGTGAATGTAGCAAGTGATTGCTCTGTATCATTAAGATTAAAAGCTTCCAAATAAATATTGTAGGCTCATCAAAAAGCACTGTAGAACTGATATCATTAGAACAGGGATTCATGAACTAAACAATTCAAGGTCGTCGTGAAATCATAGATACAAAGGGAAGGGGATAGAATATGGAGACAAACATGAAACCTGGTAGTTGATGCAATCAACCCTGCATTTCTTGCTGCACTCTGTGCCTTCTTAATGGTCCATTGTAAAACTGGATAACCCAGAAAAAAGATTTAATCTGAAAAGTTGTGGAAAAAGTTTGAGCTCCCCCTAAGAACTAATGAGGATAGCTACCGACCTTTGATTTCATTTCTTTGCTAGGATCTAGGATCCGAGTAAGAATGTCCAATATCTGCATAGGAAATAATATCAGTTTACCTCTGTGGTGCAAGAATCTGACTGATCAAAATTTTAGCGGGAAAAAAAAAAAGCATACCATTCTTGTCAAGCTACTAGAGATGTCTGAGTTACAGAGCAAGTAAATCAAAGAATACAAAGCATTTTCTGCCTGCAACCTTTGGCATAATTCATTACTTCATCCACAAAGACATGAAAAACAATAACTGGATGTTTGAATAATTGTAGGTTATTAAGATGATAAATGTTAAACATATTCTTACATCGTGATGGTGAGTGAATTAAGCATCCCGAAGTATTTTATGAGAAGAAATGAGTCCATTATTGGAGGGGATATGATCTTGATCTTATCTCTTATATAGACTTGGTGAATGAGTACACTTCTAAGTTAAGATTTATACGTGTCCAATAACTAATTGTAGCTGGACCTTCTAGAAAGTACTTTGAAATAGAAGTAGATGATAGAGTTAGAAAATTGTCTTATGTCTGAAGATTATTTTGTCATTCATCTATTTGCTACCGATGAGTGTGAATTAGTTGTTGATGTCCCTAATATTGTCATGCATGATACATCATTTTTCTTAGTACCTACCCTTAATGAACTCGGAACAGGTTGTAGTGGCAATGATAGTGATATTGACATGGTTTTTAATTGTCCATATTATGATAACGAGGAATTAGAAAATCTTGTTACAAGAAAAAAGACGACCTATAATTGATGGGTTGCAGGAATAGTAAGAGATGGTTAATGTACGGCCTTCGAGGACATACCAGATGCAAGAAAATTCTGTGAACTTTCTGCATTGACGAACAAGGTAGAGTTAATTGTAGAAAAAGAGGTTGAGATATTCATGTGTTGGTGAAGATTGCCTATTTATTGTCCACATTCCTGGGATGATACCACTCTTGGGGTGAGTATGAAAACTCTAATAATAGCTCATAATGAATGTAAAACACCATATGGTAATTCTCTTGTTTATTGTACAACCATAACTTAGCATCCAAGGGTGTAGCCTAATGGTTCAATGAAGTTGGGATGAGCACCATGAGGTCTCAGGGTTCAATTCCCAGCAGAGTCAAACACTAAGTGTTTTTTTTCCATCTGTTCTAGCCTTGGTGGACAGAGTTTACCTGGTACCTGTTGTTGGTGGGAGGTGGCAGGTATCCCGTGGATTTAGTCGAGGTGCGCGCAAGCTGGCCCGGACACCACGGTTATAAAAAAACAACAACAACAACCATAACTTAATAAATTTAAGAAAAAGTTACAAAGTAACCCTAACTCCCTATACACGGTTAAAGATATATGACCGAGTTGCATAAGAGTTTTTAGGTGGACTTTGGTGTCCTTTGTTTGGCAATGTACAAATTTTTTGTGGATGTCGTACCTATGTTATTTTATCGTGTTCTATGCTTTTGATGCTTTTGTATACTGTCTTTTATCTTGAGCCGGGGGTCTATCGGAAACAGCCTCTCTACTTCTTTAGAGGTAGTGGTATGGACTGCGTACACTCTACCCTCCCCAGACCCTACTATGTGGGAATATACTGGGTTTGTTGTTGTTGTTGTTGTTTGTGTTCAGGCATGTTAAACAGAACAGATCAACTTAATTTAAACAAAGGAGAGTACAAAACGGGAACCAAAGTGTATAAAGAATTCTCACTCTTTCATGTTCTAGTGATCACATACAACATGGAAAATTGCATTGAACCAAGAAAGAGTGTATGAAAGTAGTGAGGACCCGTTTGGCCATAGATATCCCAAGTATTTTTTTTTTTTTGGGGGGGAGTTGAATTTGGCACGAAGTGTTTGGACATACAATTCGTCAATATTTGCCAAATATTTATGGTAAATAATCCAAGTTGCCAAAAACTAGAAAAAACTAGTTTTGGGGCCAAATTCTATTATTTGGGAAATTTTAAAAATTTGAACATTTTATATTTTATTAAAATACCCCACCGTTTATTAATCCCAACTAATATCTATTTGCCAATCAACCCCATTAATAAACCTTGTTATTTTACTCAAGTATATAATAGTATGTTGCATAGCACTTGTTAAAAGCAATGTAAATAGAAAAATTGGATGCTCCTTTTTTAGTTGAGAAAACTTCGGTAGCTCCTACACTAACGTGTGAAACTGTTTATAAACAGGTTGGAGCTTATAATTTATGAGTTTAATTTTTATCATCAAACATGTTCATTATAAAATGATAATACAAAGTTATGAATAATTTTAATAGTTTTTAGAACTTATTGGTGTAAATCATATTTCTTAAAAATGTCAAATATTTTTCCCAAAAACTATGGCCAAACACATGATGAAACTTCACCCAAAACTGACTTACCAAATATATTGGCGAATCTATGGCCAAATGCTAGCTGAAAATGTACTATCCGATGGAGTTAGCAGAAGTCTCTGTTCAGCAGCATCATAATTTTAACTATTCTTTCTTAGTTTATATTTAACAAATACATTTTTCACGAGTTTAGCTTATTATCAAAGCGGCAAGAACCATATACACTCAAAAAGTTTCACATAATAGCGGAAGAACTTTGCCCTCTCCAAAATGCATAGACCAGATCACGATGCCTTTAAAGGTAAAGTCCAAAGAAAGAAAAGAGTTTGTTTCAGCTAGGTATTAAGCAAAAGGTCTTAAAACATTGCATGGAATCAAACAGATTGAACACTTAGCTGCAACAAGTCATCAATGTCTCATAACTACATGGAAATTGGAATACAAGAATAACATTGTCAAGTTTGGCCAATAACAGTAAACCCAACAGAATCACAAGGATTGAACATTGTTTTACAACTAGATGCTTTTAAGAACTCAGTCCAATACCAGAGCCATCAATTGTATTTGTTTCAAGGTAAGCACATAATGAAGGAAGAATTCACCCTTTCTAAAGTGCAATTATCAGATGATAACGCTCTTAACATCAATATTATAAAAGGGAGAGAACCTTCACAGTTCACGGCATAAAGTAAAGCGACAAACTTTAACACTGAGCCATAATCACATAACGACTTAACGAGATAAGTCATGTGTCTCAGTTACTACATGGAAGAGAATAACATGTTAAAGAGTTAAACTGATAACTACCTGATAGATAGTCTCTGTATAGCCCGAATAACAGCTAATTTAACAGTGTCACTAGGATGGTTAATTAGCCGAACAAGAGGGTTTATAGCACCTGCTTCTTTAAATGAACCCCGCATATGTTCATTTATAGACACATCTGCAATGGCATCTGCAGCTCTAGCTATAGCCGACTCATCTTCAAGTCCAAGAATTAATACCAAGCGAGCCACGCCATCCATCCACGGCAAAAGAGTAAACCTTGGATTCGAAGGAAACTCACGACTGGATTTATTCTCTTCTTCAGTTTCTATTGCCCCAATACGTGCAAGAAATTGCTGTCGAGTGCGTCCTACAATAGCCTTCATCGTTTTTTCCTCAATTTTTGCATTACTATAGTCAATATTTAATCCAAGAAGTAATTCAGAGGCACCATATCTTGAAGGTCTTGGGTTCTGTTCAATTTTGGTACCATCAGGCAAAGAAGGCAATGAATACAGAGCTGGTCTGAAGGACTTGTAGGCAGCTGCACCAACTAATGGAATCAGAAGAAGACCTTCCTCCATGATAAGAATCTTGTTGTACTCATCTTTAGCAAGTTCCAGCAACACATTTCTTGCTTCATTTTTGATGATCTTAGATCCCTCCACCTCAGTTTTCAAGAACATTGCCTGCATTGTCCAAGGAAATGAAATTCAGTTAACTTCAGACTTGCCGCATCAAAGACATTAAGCACCAAAAAATGGACTAAAAATCCAGCCCAAAATGCGACACATGTTAGGATTTTTGCCCTGATTTTCTTACCAAAATTAAGTTTTACTTTTTCTTGTAAGAAAATAAAAGTAACCATAAATACTTTTACCTTTTTCTAAAAGGAAAATATAATTCTTTTCCATATTTGGCTAACCTCTTTCTTGGAGGAAAGGTTTTGAATATCTATAAATAGAAGGACCCCCTTCTCATACCATAACACAATAGCATCCACAATATAGTCCTTAAAAGAGTCTTGTTTAGGGGAGACTTCCCCATTGTTTTTATGTTTTTAATAATATTAGTTTTTAATATGTAGGCCAATTGGCCAAACTATATTCAATAATATGTTTTTAGTATATTTTTATTTGTCATCTGAATTATCACCGTCTTGGTTTGCAAACTTTAAGCTTCCGCATGACGCCCTCTCGATTTCGAACCCAACAAGTGGTATCAGAGCCTATGATTTAAAGATCCGATGGTTCAATTTAGGATAGTTTAATGTCAAAGTTGCAACCAATTTGATGATAATGAAGATATTTTGTCAAAATAAAACTACATGTGGAGATAGTTGTCAATCATATTTTCAACAATTCTGCTGTCACATATTTGAAAATAAAGTTTACTTTTAATCCTGCTAAAGGGCTCCAATATTGTTAACTCGAAAAAGGCAATATATTTTTTAACCCCAAAAACTCCATTTTTAAACATGCCAAACAACAGTGATATATGAAGAATATATATGAAGGACGAAGATCATGCACAAGAAGAAGGAGGATCAAAAATATTTTGAAGAAAATCAAGCCAAAAAAAAAAGAGATTTGTTAGGATTTTTGCCGTAATTTTCTTACCAAAATTAAGTTTTACTTTTTCTTGTAAGAAAATAAAAGTAACCATAAATACTTTTACCTTTTCCTAAAAGGAAAATATAATTCTTTTCCATATTTGGCTAACCTCTTTTTTGGAGGAAAGGTTTTGAATATCTATAAATAGAAGACTCCTCCTCATACCATAATACAATAACATCCATAATGTAGTCTTAAAAGAGTCTTATTTAGGGGAGATTGCCCCCTGTTTTTAATAATATTAGTTTTTAATATGTAGGCCAATTGGCCAAACTATATTCAATAATATGTTTTTAGTATATTTTAATTTGTCATCTGAATTATCACCGTCTTGATTTGCAAACTTTAAGCTTCCGCATGACGCCCTCTCAATTTCAAACCCAACAACACAGACTATGATTAGAAAAATGAACTAGATTCTTTTTAGGGGATATTGCAGAAAACTTACAAAAGATCTAACAAAATTAACAGAGTTTTGACAGATCAAATCACCAATAAGTAATAAGCAGAAGATGAGACTAGTGATGCTTCAGACATTCTTTCTAAAACCAACTGGCTAATTTGCTCGGACTGTCATACCCCGAGCTAGACCCTGGATGTGGCCGGCACCCGATGCCATTGCTGGCCCAAGCAACCATCTGGTATAGGACATGAGCATGAAAACATATCTAAGGAAGTAGACCTCATCAATAATTAATAATAAGAAACATGTGTTCCATAAGATGACACGGAAGTCCAAAACTGAGGATAACATGAGTTTGATATCTATGTTGTCTATGAAGCCTTTATTATGTGTGAAAAATATAAGAGAAGACAACAGCATACCCGATGTATTCCCACGAAGTGGGGTCTGGATAGGATACAGTGTATGCAATGCATACTACACCTCAGATGAAGTAGAGAGGTTGTTTCAGATAGGCGGAGTCTCCGCCTGCCCAGGACAAAAAAATGTATTAAAAGATGCAATAAAAGCAAAAACCAAGATGGAATAACATACCAATACAGAATAACAGAAACAATACGCCCACAGAGTAGTACTATGAACTATCTATCTGGAATCACAAATATAACCAAAACACCACGAACAAGAAACTACAAAGGCACACGCAAAGTACTACGACTACTGGCGTGATTACAAACAAAGCATCCCTTCTTACTAGCAAGGATGTACTCCCACATATTAACCCTCTACCCTAATTTGCATCCTCCTCACATTTCTATCTAGGGTCATGTCCTCAATGAGCTATAACTGCTCCTTGTCATGTCTAATCACCTCCCTCCAATACTTTTTCGGCCTACCTCTACCCGGCCTGAAACCATTCATAGCGAACCTCTCGCACCTCTGTACTGGGGCATTCGTGTACCTCCTCATCACATGCCCGAACCATCTCAACCTCACTTCTCGCATCTTGTCTTCCACTGAAGCCACTCACACCTTCTCTCGAATAATTTCATTTCTAACCCTATCTCTCCTACTAAAACCACATATCTAATGTTGTATCCTCATCTCCGCCACCGTCAACTTTAGGATGTGGGAATTCTTAACTGGCCAACACTCTGCGCCATACAACACTGTCGGTCGAATTGCCACTTTATAGAACTTGCCTTCAAATTTAGAAGGCACCTTTTTACCACGCAAAACTCCAGAGGCGAGCCTCTATTTCATCCATCCTGCACCAATACAATGAGTGACATATTTGTCAATCACTCTATTTCCCTAGATCATAGACCCAAGATACTTGAAACTATCTCTCTTTCGAATGGTCTGAGAATCCAGTCACTACTGTCACGACCCAAACCGGGCCCTGGCTGTGACAAGCATTCCCGAACCCGAAGGCCCGGAATGCCCTCTGTTATCTGGTAATCATGCACATAATTCATAGGATCAAAGTAATACGGAATAGACACAATAATACGGAAACA
>NC_061121.1:124306069-124327283 GCF_002878395.1 Capsicum annuum | reverse complement strand
ATGCACTCTTTCATTACATGCATTATGAACATTAAACATTCATGCTACATTCCCTTTTTAGTGATGTAAAACCACCTTTAAATCATAACAAGAGTTCAATCATTTCATATAGTGCTTTTCAAGAATGCATTGCAAAACAATTCATATGCTATGAGAAATCTGAAAAATTCATAATAAGAGGGAATTCACCGAAAATCATGCTCTCAACAAGAATTCATTCTTATATACATGGTTTCATACATTCATATTCTCAAATCACTTTGGGGAAGGTCAAAACACCAAAACAATGATGTTAAAATATTTAATACATGAATATATACATAGATTCAAAAACCCCATTCTAAAACATGATTTTTCTATGCCCATGAGAATTTAGGAAAACCCCGCGTACCTCTATTTTGGAAAATAATGGGTGCTTCTTGAAGCCTGTGGATTGGGGATTCCAAAGCTTTAATCAATTTTGAAAACCCACGGTTGAATCTTGATTTATTTGGGTTTTTAGTTTGTAAACCTTGAGAGTGTTCTTGAGAATTTTTAGATGAATGTGGATGCATTTTGGAGAATTGGGGACTGAATTTCGTGTTTATGGCTGAATAAGGGTGGAAAAAAGACCATTTTGCCCCAAAAACGGAGTGTTTAAGTCACTTGAAACCATAAGATATGTGCCGTATATGATATCGCATATATTTACACAGGCACCGAATATGATATCACCTATATTTAAGGCGCCGCATATGATATCGCCAATATTTACATGGGCGCCGCATATGCTATCGCCTATATTTACATAGGCGCCGCATATGCTATCGCATTTGCTTTCCAGTGGCCATGTGCGATTGGTTAGGCGACGCATTCTACTTTGAAAGGCCATAACTTCTTGCTCAGGTGCCGGATTTTAGCAAAATTGGTATTGTTGGAAAGCTAACTCGAAAACCTATCATTTTACACATAGTAGGCTCTCTAATTCAACAAATACAAAGAGTCATGGTCGATAGAAGTTGACACAAATTATAATGTCCACTTAAACTTAATTGATCGAAGTAGTTTTCAACTCATCCTTGAGTCAAAGGACCTCTATGGTCTAAATTCAAGCTTGAATGGATTCACATACTACGCAAATAATTAACATGCCATATTGGCATAGGATTTATCGCTTCGGGATTATCAACGCATCGGAATCATGGTCTATATTGTGGCCCGAAATGCGGAGCGTTACAACTACGTCAGCCTCATGCTTTAAATCACTAAACTTGCACTCCAAGTATTCCGTCTTGTTCCTGCTCAACCTAAACCATTTAGACTCCAAGGTTTGTCTCCAAATCTCTAACTTATCATTCTCCTCCCGGGTCTCATCAATCAAAACTACATCATCAGCAAATAACATAAACCAAGGCACCTCCACTTGAATATACCGTATTAAAACATTCATCACCAAGGCAAATAAAAACGAGCTAAGAGTTGATTACTGGTGCTCTGAATCTCCTCCCACCGTTCTCGCATGCGTCTTCGCTATGTCGTACAAGTCCTTAATCGACCTAGTGTATGCCATAGGAACACCTCTAGCCTCCAAGCACCTCCAAAGAACCTCCCTGAGGAATTTGTCGTATGCTTTCTCTAGATCGATGAACACCATGTGTAATTCCTTTTTCTTTTCCCTAGACTGCTCTACTAATCTCCTCACGAGATGAATGCCCTCGATAGTTGAGCGAGCTGGCAGAAATCTGAACTGATTCCTAAAAGTAGTCGCGATCCTCCTTAACCTCAACTCTACCACCCTCTTCCAGACCTTCATAGTGTAACTTAACAACTTGATACTCTTATAGTTGTTACAACTCAAAATGTCGCCCTTGTTCTTATGTAACGTAATCATTATACTCCATCTCCAAGCTTTGGGCATCTTGGCCATCTTCAAAATGACGTTAAACAACTCAATCAGTCACTCCATACCTGCCCCACAGTGCTCTTCCAAAAATCCACCGAAATTTCATTTGGCCCAGTCGTCCTACCCTTACACATCCTACGAATAGCACTCCTACGAAATATAAGAGAAGAATATTATTGAATTGTTGTATCTACATTATTATACTGAGATCCTATTTATAAATACAACATTACAATCCTTTTTCAAGTAGAACACTACATTATAATCATTTTCCAAGTAGGATTCTATACACTATTCTTGTTCTTGCTCCAATACTAACACTCCCCCCTTCCATCGGTGCATATACGTCATAAGTACCAAGTTTGTTATGGATGTAATTAATACGAGGACCAGTGAGGGACTACGTGAAGATATTTGCAGAAAACCGATAAGGATAGCTCAGGACGTCTGGGCGACCTCAACTGAAAAGGAACAAACTAAAAAGTGGTCCAAAAAGTAGTAAACGTAGTTGGAAAGTTGATTTGTCGCTAGAAAATTGTCGAAAACTGTATAAAATATATGGGTCATCTTGAAATCAAGAGATGAGCAGATCGTGAATAAGAAAGTCGCTATAAACTGGTCATACTAGGCTCACACACCAGTGCATGATCGTCAGATCTCGATAAAAGGTAAAAAAAATTCTAGTGGTGTGTGGAGGTGCTTGGGAGGTCGATTCACAGTGGCACTGGTTTGGAGTTTGATTGCAGGAAATATGAGAAAGTAGTCACTAAAAAGATGCACAATACTATGTAAATCAAATATGAGAAAGTAATCACTGAAAAGATACACAATACTTGTAAATCAAATATGAGAAAGTAGTCACTTAAAAGATGCACAGTGTTATGCAAATCAGATATGAGAAAGTAGTCACCAAAAAGTTGCACAGTGTGCTACACAAATCAGATATAAAAAATTAGTCACCAAAAAGATGCACAATGCTATGCAAATCAGATATGAGAAGCCGCCAAAAAGAAGCACGATGACTGCTTGCTTTGTTCCGAATGTTTCTTAAATTAGTCTTTCTCAGCATGATTGTTTTTCATGCATATATTATTGACCCAACTTTTGCTAACATAATCAACGGCTAGATGATCGACATATGAGTTATAACTATTTACGGACTACGGAAGCTTTTTTTTTAATTCTTTACCAAGATGGCTCAGATATCATGCGAGGAATATAAGAGAAGAATATTATTAAATTATTGTATCTACATTATTACACTGAAACTTTATTTATAGATACTATATTACAATCCTTTTCCAAGTAGCATACACATTACAATCCTTTTTAAAATAGGATTCTATATATTATTCTTGTTCCTACTCCAATTCTAACAAAAAGTAAAACCATGTCTACCAGCAAAAGGCCCTGATATACCTTAATAACTGAAAATCCAATGGTACACATATCTAGACTAAGCCGAGGACGTAAGGAGGCTCACTAATAGTTGATACTGATGAACTTAAAGGCAATGATACCAATGTAACTGAAGCTACATCGTAAAATGATGCAGTGTCGAATGACGTTAATACATGAAATGTATGGTATGTCAGACTGGGAGGGCAGAACATGGCATAATAAACATTAACAATAAGACATGAGCAGACATAGGCATGGATTAACAACTATGGAGATAGCAATGTACATTAGCATTTTTAATTAACTGTGGAAATCGATAGAGTGTAACCGACATGAATACACAATATACCACGGGCTATGTGGGTTCGATCAACACCACTAGGCACCAATCCAGGTATGCCGCATGAATTAGTATGTTCAGTATATAACAACATGAAAAGCATGCTAAATCATCCTCAGTGAGGGAAACATGAAAAGTCATCCAACATTATGGAACGAACCATACCTACGTAGGCAAACGTAGTTTCCGATAATGAGCCCCTTACGACTCACACCTTCACGGTTAACCATTTAATCCTCTTAAGCCCATATTATGTCATTCTGCCCTCTTTTTTACTCGTGTCATTAGTCAACTAATGTGGGTGCATGTCTGTGAGTTAGCCACTTCAGGCTCATAATCAGAAATTAACCACGTTGTGTTCATGTTCATACATTCAACCATCCATTAGCCTGGTCTGAGATTCATGAAAGTAGGTACCATTATACCATAGCTCATAATCATAAGGGCTTCTCATAAATCATGGAGAGCGAACTTTGGAGTCTTCATGTCGCTTTTAATATAGATTATATTTGTGGAGATCATACCTTAAGGTCATGAAGACATTCTTGAATGTAATTTCATAGTGTTGCAAGTCATAAGGATCACATCGCTTTGTCATAGTTCATAAGAAGAGGAGTTCATGACATTATGGAGGTTATGAATATTTTTTGAAGGTTCAAATCAGTTTAATGTAGTTTATGGTTAAGGAGTTCATAAAAATCATATCGAAAAAGCATGGTCAAGAGGGTTATATCATAAGAACACAAATTAGGGAAAAATATAAGTGATGGAGTATGTATTTTGAAAAATGAGTTCAGCATTTAGGATTCATAAGGGATTATTGGATTTCACAAGGATTATAAGATTTCATATAAATCATAAGTTTCATAAGATTCATGGTTTCATAGATTCATAAACTCCATAAGATTCATAAGGATCATGAAATTCATAAGTTCGTTATTCTTTTGAGAAATGATTAAAACTTAGCATTAGGGTTACATAACTTTCATTAACATTCATGAGTTTATGCATTCATGTAGAAGAATCTGTGGAAAATCACATAAAATAGGATTATCATGGGAGAGGAAACATGATTCCATGAAGTTTCCGTGAAATTGAAGAGATTTCATAATTTTTAAGTTTTACCCCGGTATTGATACATACTATGAAGGTTTAATGACATTCATCAATATTCAAAAGTTCATGAATGCAATTTCATAATAATAACATAGACTAGGTTAATTATAAAGGATAGGATATGTGAGAACTGATTTCATGACAATAACATAAAGAATCTAAGAAATTTTAAGACAAGGAGATTTTTCTTCTAACCCTAACATTTTCATAGGTTTCATTCGAACTAGGGGAAAGAAATATTGAGAAACTCGGAGAAGAACTTATGGATTCCCTTGCTAGAGCTCTTCCATGAGTTTGGGGACGGAGGAGAGGAATAAAACATGAGTTTTTAAGTGTTTTGCCTACTAAAAAAGGTTTTAAAACATTTATAACGAGTACCCAAAAGTGCTACAACGAAAATACCCATAAAGGGGCGAAAAGCCAAATTTTCACTGCCTAAAAGGCTTGGGGCATCACCTGGAGTGCCACACCAGGAACTTTGGAAGGTAGCTCGTCTGTTCTAACTATCCCTTAATAAATGCACATAACTTTTTACTCAGGACCCAAATTGACAAGCAATTGGTGACGTTGGAAAGAATACTCAAAAACTTTTAATTTGATAGATAATAGACCACGTAACTCTTCATATTCTAGGAGGAACGCTTGTTTGAAGTTGACCGTAGTAAAAAGTTAAGACGAAAACTTAATCAGCAGAAGAGACTTTTCAAATCAACTTTATGTTAGAGGTTTCTTAAGACCTTAATTCGTATCCAATACACTTCCCACGCTTAAGAGTTGACCTTAACACCTAGGTGCAACAAAGAATTCGTCGGGTGTGTCAATCTACATACATGGAACAATTCAAAATCTTAGTCCGGAAGTTCAAGGTGTTACAGGACTCTCCAAGAATGTTGTTGCACCTATGTCAGCTCGTCAAAAAATGCACTACTTTTGAAAGATCTGACATGCACCCCATGACATTGTTGAAGAGTCCGAACAATATAGCTAACTGGTATAACAATTTCTTCATGTATGTGTTTATTAGTTAATTACACTGTCAACCCGTATAATGATTTACATGGTTTGCAGCTTTAACATGTACACATGCACCATGACCTTTCATTTCTCTCCCAATCTACTCTGAATCTATTTGCATCTGTTAGGTTCTTTCATTCCCTATCCTTGTTCAAGAACCAACAAGTTATATTTTGGTCCTTTTCTATATCTAGTTAGTTTTATTAGGTCTTTTCCCTCCATATCCTTGTTTGTGAACCAACCAATTACATTTTATATCTCATTTCCTTAATGTTACACGGGAAATCTGAGTCTTCCTACCAGAAAAAGGGTAATAAGCAACACTTACATATTCAAGCTGAATACAGAAGGGAAAGTCACCAGGTAGATTCTCTATTTTGGAGACGTGTTTTTTGGATTTGAAATTCAGGAGGAATTTTCAATATTGAACGTTGGCAGAATCCCAAAGTCAACTTGGTTTACCCACAAGATAGACATGATGCATTTAGGGAGGGGAGAAGGGATAATGGAGCTTTCTCTGTTAAATCCTATTATGGGAAGCTTTGTCCAGGAGGACTTGGACTTTTCGAATAGGCTGATTTGGATTCCGAATTTGCTGAGAAAGGAGTATCTTTTACCTTGGTTACCAGCTAGAAGGGTGATTTTGATGGCTGAGATTTTGTGGAAGAGGAAGATACTTTATGCCAGCTGGTGTTATATTTGCAAGGGTTCGAGTGAAGATGTCAACCATCTCCACGTTCGTTGTCCAGTAGCATCAAGCCTATGGTGGGAATTTCTCACATGGTTTGGTATATTTGGGTGATGCCAGGCACGGTGAAAGAGGTAACCTCCTGTTAGAGCAATGGTAGTAGGAGAAGAAGTAGGACGTAGAAGCTTGCGCCACCACTAGCTCTTATCTGGGTAGTATGGAGAGAATGAAATAGAGGAGCTTTGAAAGTTTAGAAAGTCAACTTTATACAGTTAAGAAGAAGTATTTTGTTACTTATTTCTTGTTGGTGCACCTATAGATTTCTTTATCTATAGAAGATTGGGTGTAGTTCGTAAAAGACCATCTGGTTTGGTAGGTTTTCTGCTCTTTGGTATACTAATATGTTTTTGCTCAACATTATTAAAATTTATTACTTCATCACAAGAAAAGTTTCTCTTTTCTTGAGAACTTGAATTGATGTACACAGAAAATCTCTTCCTAACCCGCCACTCCAGTATTCTATCATTCTAGTTTGGTGCAGAATGTACTATGCGCCATGGGACAGTGATAGGCGGCCATTTTGGGGGCATGGCTTCTCAAAAAAAAAAAAATAAGAACAGCCTAGATCAACTTTCACTTTAGTAGGACTACATTTCTAACCATGCAATCCATGAGACAATCTTAAGGTAAAAAGTTATCACGGGGAGGTTAAAAAAAGGAAATACGGCATATAATGGTTTTCCTCGTGTAGGATGGATTGGCACGCACGTAACAAGGGAAAAAAAGCTCACATGCTTGACCACACAGTTTGAGCAAGCACTGAATCAGCCTTTACGATGAAGAAGAAAGACAATTTAGGGTCAATAAATTGCTCTTCCGTTAGAGCTCGCAGCAACTTGAAGGTAAAATCGATGAAACCCAGAGATATAGAATAGCACTTTATCACCATCCACCAACATTTTATAAAGCAAGTTCTAAACAATTATCACAAAAAGGTTCCCACGTGGACCTGCAAGAATTGGGCAGGCAATCCCAATTAATCGTTCTCAGAACCCTCATATCAGCAATGCATCTGACCAATACGTTCCAAGATAGCAATTTAAAGCTTCCGGTAGTGACTGAGTCCTTTTTTGCTTTATGGAACTCTTCATCTCTTTCATTTAGTCAGAAATTTCTGAAATGGCTGTCAAATTCTTCTGATATATTGAGTCACTATGATGTCCGAATGTGGCAGAAGGAGACAATGTAAGTTGAAGGAGATATAAGGTGACGGGGTAAGCCTAAAATTTCACGAAAGCTGTCTCTGAAGACTTAGAATCTCTCCAAAAAATGTACACTTAAAGAGCATAACAGAACAGAAGACTCAAATGTCAGTATAGAGATAAATATGAGATATAGAGATCCCCTAACTTGCATTAAAAAAATGGCTGACTCTGTTTTTCGTACTGGAACAAAATGGACATGAACAAAGCAGCATGGACTCAAAGAATTTTGTATAGCCGATCCTAGCTAGTGGGGGGTTCAGGGATGGTTGATTGATTGGATATAAAATTTTCGCAATTCTGAAACACTCATAAATATTCAAGATCAATATATATCGTCGCAAAAGAAAAGTGCAAGAATCAACTGGCCTCACCAGTTTTGGAATGACACCTGCTTCAATCATATTATTGTGATTAGAAGCAGTCAAGGCCAAATTTGCCAAAACCCCTCCAGCTGCCTCCTTCACTCTCACTTCTTCATCCTCGAGGAACTTTATTAGTAATGGCACGAGATCAGAGTTGGCAATTTTGTTTCTGAGTTTCTCATCCACAGATAAGTTCCATAACATACTTAAGCTTTGCTCCTTCACCTGCAAACATAAATTCAAGCTTTTGCTTCAGTGCTTGTGTTAAAAGGACATGAGGACAGTAGAAAGAATGAGGTAGATTTTGCACATTTGGGGAGAGGGAAGAACGTCTCAGGATGCCGTTTATCTCTTCTATTGCACCACTAACTGCCACAAGATCTCTATACATATTCACCGAGGATATCATCCTCAAAAGACCAGCAGCTGCTTCACAAGCAGCATCAGACTCAGACTTTAAAAGGTTCACCGTCAGATTAACAGAACCTCGAAACTGCATTATCATATCAAGACACTGCTTTCCTCCAAGTGAATACTTCCAAAGAGCAATTACTGCCTGTTCTTGGTCTAGAGGGTCATGGTCCAAGCCAAGCATCCGAACAAACAAGGCAATGTAACCATCAGCTGTGTTAGATGAGCTATCTTTTAACAAATCAACATCCTGGAAATGAAGAAGGAAGTTTCACTATCATGTACATATTTAGCAAAAGACATGCATTAACTTGATTATCATAACCTCTAAAAAGAGTGAAAGAAACATCAGCACTAAAAAATGGAAGTGCTACTAGATAAGTACACATTAAACAAAAAGGCGCATCGCATTATCTATAAGAATGAGAAGTGGATATTGAAATCTGCCCTTGGAACAAACAGATACGGCCAAATTTAAATCCCAAAATTCCCAGTGGGGACTAACAAAAAACGAATATGATTTACACAAGAAACACCAATAAGTTTGGAAACACTATAGCATGATAAGATCATACCTGCTTTCATAATACTTGATGCAAATAAACCAAATTCCCCATCATTTCCATTGTGATTGATGGAAAGTGCTAGTCATACATGCAATGCCACCAGAATAGCATGACTTGGTCGAACTACGTCGTCTCAATAGCATGCATATGCAATAATAATTTAGTTTTCCATATTACCCATTCGGCAGACAATCATGTTGCCCACAAAAAGAGTATGTCTATTGAACAGGTGTAAGTGTGAGTTAACATACACTTAACTAATACAAGGACATCACAATTTCCAACTTCCACACATTACGGAGTAGAGATACTAATCAGTTGCTGCCAAACGAGTAATATACGACTTCATTTTTTGATGAAGATAATATGAGACGTCATTTTTATAATTCACCACGTGAATGGTAACTCGGTTTGGACTCCTCGAGATATGGGTAAAAAGGAAATTTCAAGATATGGATTCCACATCTAAGCTGTAACCACCAAACCGTTCAATTATCTAAAAAACAATAAGAAACAAAAATGCAAGCAACCAGCCACTTGGAGAAATAGAGTATAGAAGAGGCTTACAGCAGGTGAAGACTGCTGACCCCCTCCATCATTGCAGGCCCGTGTGATTCCTGAACACAACCTGGGGTTGACTCCATAACCATGATTACTAAAAAACAAGTTTGAGGGAGTACAAAAGTTATTAGCTTTTCTTGTTTTAACTCCTACAGGGGTTTGTAAAACTCCTTTTAGAACATAATTGGGTGGCTTGAGCAACAACTGTCCTGGGATTGTTGCAGTCATCTTCGAGTTTGACTTCACTATACTCGTACAGATAATGGAATGTTCAAGAAATTCCCATGATCCGGATGAAGCAAGAGTTCTTTTCCCTCAAGTTGCTTTATTTACAAATGTACCTTGGAATTTGGAATTACGAGAAAATTAAGGACCGTATTACGACGAATTTGGCAATGAAATTTTCTTTTCTTTAAAAAAAAAATATTTTACTTTAGTAAATATAAGATGTATTTGTTATTCTTCAAATTTTGTGAGAGAAATATGAGTGAAAAAAAGGTGAAAACTTTCATATTTCTAAATACAATTCTGAAATTGTATTTCGAATTCTCATGGACAAACACCACAGTTTTCGTTTTTTTCACTAAAGTGAAATAAATTTTTTGAAAAAAGTAAAAGATTACTCATAACCAAACGGCTACTTATATTTATGACCAAACATAACTCCAACTTCAACTCCAACTTCAAAAAATCATGATTTTCATGGCCAAATGGGATTTTAATAAACTAGTTCCATCCAGGCCCTACTAAGTCCGATCCTAAATTCAGGATACAAAAATAAAAATATTAATGTATATAATACTTTTATTTTATAATTAATATAAAATATTAAACATGTGTTTTATATAAGTATTCATAATTATTTAAGTCCATTATCATATAATTGAATAATTTAAATTAGAATATTGTTTTTTAGGGTAAAGCATTATCGGAGAATTAGATATTTTATAAAATAACATGTTTAAAGTATATTATAAATAATAGCAAGTTTTTACCTTAAGTATGTTATATACGAGTGAAAGCTCAAGAACACTATTTCAAAACATCTTAGCCTCAAGAATTGACTCACCAATTTGGCAAATTCATGCATATTACTCAATTATAGAGATCATACAATTCACCCAGCTATCATCAAACATGTGCCCTCACAATAAGAGTGTTACCTATACTCACTCACATAGATGCAATTATTACAAGAACGAATATAAGAATCAATTTACACTCACTCTCACAAAGAATTCACAAGTTACCCATGATGAACCATAAGTTTGCCCTTAGTATAGTGCTCCACTAATATCAGAATGTCAGGACTTAGGATCAAATAGGTCTTTAAGGGTTGTGATGTAGGCCAAGGAATGGGTATGAACTATTTGACTAGAAGTAGTGAGTAACTTCCCTAAGCACTTTAATAAATCACATGAACATTAAGATTAATCTATTAACAGCCAATTTCCCCAAATTCTATCATTACACACATCTTTTATTCTGGCCCGTCTCGTTCAGCTAGTTTACATCAAATGCTTTAGAAGTATTTTTCATTCATATCTTATTCAATTTTGAACATTTTTCTTTCTTTTCATCACACAACTCCTGACACGACCCGAACCAGGGCCTTGTCGTAATGGCAATCTCAAGCCCAACAAGGACCGGAGATCGCCTCGCTACCCAATCCAACCAACCAACTTATATCCTGAGTTGGATGAATTCTGACCATATAACAAGATAAGGTGATTAACAACACAAAGACTTTGGGATAGGTCCAAGACCATAAACAACCCAAACAAGTCTAACCATCTAATGCCCAACCAACAATCATAATAAAACCAAAATAATAACCAAGTCCATATCCATACCATAATGTACCCAAGTCCATAGTTTGTCCATACAAAGCCTCTAAAATGAATCCAAGAATATCTGATCGGGACATGCCCCCGGCCATAGCCAAAACCAATGTCCAAGTCTAAACCAATGAAAACATAAGAAACTAAAAACAAAAAATAGAGTCTTCCAACGTATAGAAGATCACCACTTCAATTCAACACAAGCTATTCCCGAGTCCAATCACTGAGTAAGAGGTGTAGTATGACCAACATCTGCATCCCATGGGGATGTAGTGTCAAAGACGGTTGACGGTTGGAGAGCTAGCATGTAACTCAAGGACAAGGATAAAATAATGCCAACAGTTCAAATCCAATCCACCAATGCATATAACTGATGCAATATATATATATATATATATATATATATGTATACATAGACAAATATACCATGTCGAGGCAGGGAACAAGATTAACATGAACTTTGAAAACATTAACTTGGGTTGTATAGCCTGACTGTCATAAAACAAGGCACCCACGGGTGCGTGTAGCCATACTAACTAGAGGATATCCATAACTGTATATGTCATTGTGGGAGGACTCGAACCTCCCGGCATAATCAAGCTGACTTAAGCCCAATACATGTAGTAAGGAGGACTCGAACCTTCCATTCACATATTTATTCAGGGGACTCAACCCACCCGATCGCAAAGACACCCATACCGGCTAGCGCAGTTTCCAGTGTTAGTTCTTCGGACTTCACTTTCACGGGCCAAATACACATCCCGCTTTAAAGCCCAATTCAAAACCATCATTTCACATACACAATTATTAGGTCAATTACTTGCCAAAGGCACTTCGTTGGTACCGTCATACTAACACTACTTGCAAGTATCCCGCATGTCATTACCATTACTAATCAGCCAATCATTCTTTTGACTTTGGGACTCGAACCCATTATCTACAAAGACACTTATTTTATTTAAAGTTTAGGGACTCAAACCCATTGTCTAACAAAGACATAAATCAAGTTAGTGCTTAGGGACTTAAACCCATTTAACCAATTAAACTACCAAGGTTACCATTTAAATCATTACATGGCCAACAAGGCATTTACAAAACCATTTACCAACCATTCATATTCATTAGGCCAATGACTTAGTTCAAAACACTATTTATCATGTGACTAGTTTATTCTCTTAGGCATTTTCACAAACACTTTAAGGTCATATCATTACCATAACCAAAACCAAAGTAAAAACCATCAAGTTCAGGGTTACCCATGACCCATTTATTAAACCATAATTACCAAGCACCCACATGTGCAAACCATCACCAAAAATATGTATAAATACAAGTTAAACCAAGAGTAAACAATACTCAACCATATGCAACAAAACCCATAATTTGGGTTTGCAAAACTGACACGACCCGAAATCAGGCCATGTCGTATAAGCGCCTCAAGCCCACATAAACCAATGGTTTCCTCGATAACCCAACCTAATATTCACATCAATCACAAGGGTTGGGTAAATCCCGACCATATCATACAATAGCAAAAAATATACTATAAGTCATAACCTAAACATGTCTAAACACTTCATTAGATTCATCAGACTAACCAATATACCCAAGTCCATAGTCATCCACAATACCTCTATACAAACCAATGGTTAGAATGTACATGTCGAGACAAGACCCCGACAATGCCCAAACAAAGTCAAAATAAGACTAAGTCTAAAGATAGGACACCAAGAATGAATATCTTTCGAAGTAATGAAGATCACCACTCCAAAGTCAATGCACGAACTGCCCCAATAACCTAATCACTACATAGGAAGAGAAGATGATGCTCCAGCACCTGTTTTGCAAAAATTTTGACTTTTTGAGAGAGAGTTGCCACTTAATTTTGAAAAGGAATTAAGAAACCCATAGAGAATTACTTTAAACGATTTAAAACAGGAAAATCATTTTGAGTTAGAAATTCTAGATAAGCGGTTCCTATTAATATTTTAGGGAGGTATTAGGAAGTTAAAATGTCTGCTAACTTGCGGTTATCCGGACTGTTTGAAAATGTCTTTTGATAACTTCGGAAAATGATTGATTTGTCGAAAATGATTGGTTTTAGAAAATGATTTGTGTAAAATAGATCTAGGCAACTTATTAGGGATTTTAAACTAAGTCTAAATAAAATGAATAAGCAAGTAAACACATAAAAGAGGAAAGGGAGAAGAAAGTAAACGATTTAGGCCATTGGGCCCAAATCAACCAAACCTGTCCTAGTCTAATTGGGATTTTAACCCATTTCACCAGTCCTAATCTAGTTTTCGAGCCTTTGGTGCAAATCTTGCTCCACCTGCATTAAATACAACTTTAGCTTCGTGGCCCAAACGAATGATGAATAAATAAGGAAAATAAAATAAAGACAATAATACTTAAACAAATTAAACAACAAATGAGACTTTAGAGACTCTTAGCCACTTCAAATATGGGTCTTTGACTTGTCTTTCTTCTTCTAACTCCTCATATTCATACACCGCAGGTTCACTTTTAGTTCATTGGATTGGACTAAGTAAAATAGGCCTCATTAGCCCGATGAGGAATGCACCGGAGATAGTCTACTTGAACTCCACAGTGGATTTATGCAAAATAGGAGAGATGAAGAATGCAAAGACATGATCAACTAAAAAAAGAAAGGGAATTGAAGAATGTAAACACAAAAATCCAATCAAGGAAATAAATAAGGTACGTAGCATTCGAGCATCTGAAGAAAGAAAGCATAGAGCGACCAACTTATACTCAATCACGGGAGAAATAAAAAATGTAGGAAAGACTAATTAGAAAGAATAAGGGTGTGTTCATATAGTCAAATAGCATGCTAAGTAAATGATGTCTTGATGCAAACTTTTATTTGCATTTAGGCATAAACGACATGATTGGTACCCAAGAGCGAATGACGAGGGATAACGTAGATAATGCATAACATACTGTAAGTTTATTTGAGAGATGTTCATGATCAAAATAACCTATGATGCATGTTCGGTCACTCCAACAACACCACTAAAGGAAAACTGATTTCAAAATTCTGCGAGCTAAACATAATAGTCCGCAGATGGATGAGGTTTTGAAGATATTTATATGCTATTCAATTCTATCAAGGAGGTAAATATCAAGATATCGAAGCATAAAGCACACAATAGTAACCTGGAGAATGAGATCCCCAATGTTTGACTCATGATTCGTAGCCATAGCTGACTTCTCACCCTTTCAAAGAAAACTAATTTCCTTCCCATTTTTAGCTTTTTCTATCACTTAAAATAATAACCTCGACAATGACAACAGATTAATTGCACCTGGCCACAAAAAATATATTTGAATCTGGAAGAGTGCTTAAGTTACCTGCCGCATTAGGTCCTGGCAGCAGGTATTTCAGGATGAAGACAAACAGTTATGATGCGTTGTCCCATCCCTAATCCTATATTGAATGTAACATAAATGCAACTTCATCCCTATCTGCTTGATTATTGTTGACCAAGAAAGATCCTTGGGAATCCTTAGCCTGAACATAAATTATATGCAGTATAATAATAATAAAATTAGGCTACTGCCCTGAACAGGACATATTAGAATATCTAGTACCCCAAAATATTACCATGTTTATCCTTCTAACGTGTCTCCCCACTGAGGATAAACCCAAATAAAGGATGGAGTCTAAAATTCGAGTTTTAAGACGAGACAAAAGACATAACCCATTAAACCAAACAAAAATATAGAAAAGTCTACTATCCTCATCCTCACTCTCTTTTCGACAAACCCAAAAGGATAAGATTTTGATAGCCGATATGATCATCGAGGAATCACAGGCTTTTTTAGCCCATCTTGGCTCTTACTCATTGTCCCTTTGGCACGTGAGAAGCCAAAGAGACTTGAGAGGAAGCTCTGCTAGCAATGTTACCAGCTGAGTAAGAAAATACACGGTCCAAAACTGTAATACCTCGGGAAATTTTTCATTGAAATTTTGTGTGTAAACGTGTTGGGTTCTATTTTCTAGAATAAATTATAAATTTTTCGTATAGAATGTCTTAGATTATAACCCACTATTGCGTAGAGTATCGAATAAGCTTTCCAACGATATGTGGATTATCCAAAACGCACACCCGAGCGATGAGTTATGAACATTCCGATCGAACCATGAATAGTAGTGAACAGTAAAATGTGCAAGAAAAAGTATTGAGGCCTGGCGTATTTTTGATCCAACTTTAAATGATAATAATTCCTTGTATATATTGATCTGGGTGATCTACTATATATCAATGAAAAGCTCTGCGAGTCCTATTTCCAATTAAATTGGTTTCATACAATTTGTCTATCGGAGCAAAAAGTTATGGTCGATTTACTTCAGCCTATCAAAAGCAAATTTTTGGATCAACTTTAAACGATCATAACTCCTCATACACAATGATTTGGGTGAGATACTATATATCAACGGAAAAATATGAGAGTCCTCTTTCTAATGAAATTGGTTTAATCCAAATTTGGATATCGAAGTAAAACGTTATGATTGATCTACTTCAGACTATTAAAACAGTCCACCAAAGGAAAGATTCGAGAATATTTTGATTTTAGGGGCGTTTTGGTCATTCTCCCTCACCAAAATCCATCCAAACCCTATATTAAATCCTATTAGAAGCATTATATGTTATATTTCATCAAATTCCCTCAAAAAGAAAACCCTAAGCTCCTATATCCAACTTCAAGAACCTCTAAAGTTCACTATTAATTCTGCAAATTTATTCAAGATTCTAAGTTCCTAGTTCAAGAACTCCAAGAACCATCATTCAAAGGCACGATTAACATATTAAAAATGAGTATCGATCTAAAGTTCATCATTCAAGGTATGTGGGGTTTTTCAACAAGAACTCTCTTTCGTTCTTGTGCCCAAAAGTAATTTTCCTTATAAAGGCATGATTTTTATTTGATTTTTTACGAATTTGAAGCATGAACCCATATCTTATGATGATTATTATGAAATCTTGATGTTTATGATTTTAAAAGATGAATTTACATGTGCGGAGATATAAAGCATGAATCTTGAATGATATTTATTATGATTTTGATATTTGGGTCATGAATCCCCATTGGAAATTGTGTTTTTTTGAGAAAGCGTGTGTTATAAGCACGTTGATGTTGAATATTTGAGATATTTTGAATGATTTGACCTTTTAGTCTTAATAGAGTTGTTTTGAACTTGAGTGTGAAAGAAATCCACAACGTGGTTGATTTTGATAGATGGGAAGCATGATGGCTCCCGATGTATATTTATATATTACTGAAATTATTTTGTTGTGGATTGTCTTTGAAATAATCTGAGCTAAGTCCGGGAGAAATCTTTAGCACTGAGTAGGAGGTATAAAGCGACCTTACTTCCCTAGAACTACGTGCCCCTGTAGGAGTGAGCCTGAGGTTGATTTATATAATGATCACTAGTTTGTATGGATTTGATATCGATAGTCCTACTCTGATGGCAAGTATAGGATGACTCTCCCCAACGTAGGTTGTATGTTGGACTCTATGTAGCTCACATGGTTTATGTCGGTAATAGGATCTCCCAGTGTGTGTGTGTTTCTTTGTGTCTATGGTGAATGGTGAAGTGATTTGAAAGTGGAATTATGAAAGTTATTCTTTTGAAAGATTTAAATGATATTTAAATTACGAGAATTGATATTCTTGACGAACTGAAAGTGATTGACAAATTATATGATGACTTACATTTGTTATTATACTTATTTCATCCTCTCATGATTATGATGATTTTCTTCGGGCTATGTGAATCTTTCATACATCCTGTATATTTCTTATAAATATTTATAATGATGATGTTTATAAAACTGCATACACCCCCATATACTCGGTTCCTTTCCATGGTACTGACCCACATCTTCGGATGTGGGCTGCATTTTCTCGAAATGTAGGTTCAGGTGCTCAGTTCCAGGTTCGACAGTGATTCTTCGGGCACGCTGTTCTACATCCTCTGTCGTGGTGAGTCCTCATGTTCTGAGGACGTGATGTCTGATGTTGGTTTCACTGAATTGTTTACATTTGATAACTGAGTATGAGTCAGTTGGGGCATGTCTCAATGGCTGGCTGGTTTTATTGATTTTCTTAGAGGCTTGTCAGACTAGTATAGATGTTGGGAGTTGACTAATAAGTCGTATTTTGTTATCTTTCTGAAATTCTTTTATTCTTGGATGATGATTACTCTATTGATATTTGAGGGTTATTTATGGAAACCCCGTTGATTCGTGTTGAACTGAATGAAAATGGCTCAAAGGGTTAGTTGGGCCTACTCGTAGCCTCAAGCACCGTGTGACGCTCTGGGACCCGTTTTTGGGACGTTACAAAAACTATGCCAAATAGTCACAATGAACGAGTCAACATATCATTTTAATCCTCTCTTTCGATAAAACGACACGGCCGTCGAGAGATCTTCGGATTTTACATTAAATACTTTAGACTGTAATATCAACGAACGAAACCCAATGAAACTTAGATAAATAATAGAATGACCATCAAAGGAGCAACTCTAGACGATAAACCATCGACCCACACAACGGTCACTGTTCTTAATAAGAAACAAGACAAAACTAATCAACAATGTCAAAATAAGCAATAACAACTAAGGCAAAACCATCAAAACCAAACAATACAGACAACATTTCTTTCACCAAACCTGCGGCCTTTAAGGGTTTTATAGCAAATAACCCAGCTTTATTCATCGACAAATAGACAACTATTACCACGAAGAAAGAGGGATGAAGAATAAATCAATAAGTTAAAAGGGGTAAGAGTATGTTTACCTCCTTCGGGGCAGCAAAACGAAACAAAAATACTGTCAGCATAGTTATCACCGCTGGGAGCTTGATGTTGTCGGCTTGGGTACCCCAATTGTGTGACTAGCTTCCAGAAAGAAGGGATGAGAAAATTGGACGAAATAAATTCTTTTATTTTAGAGTTCCTAACCCGACTTTCAAAAAACTTCATCTCTCACGGCTCCTGTCTTCCCTAAATGAAGGACCTAGAATTTGCTAGACCAAAATTCGAACCATCAAAGAAGAGAAGAGAAAAAAGAACCCTGACCCCCAGGATCTTCAAACTCTGATTTTTGAACCCTAAAAGTCGAAAACCTAATTTCTGACTCCCAAGACTCCAACCCTAAAAGAGACTCTCAAGCTGAAAATGAAAACCCCAAATTTTTTCAACCTTTTTAGACTACCAAAAATGCCACCCCCTTCCCAGCTCATCAGTGAGCTCTTTATAGAGACCAATCGAGGGTAATTTTGGGCTTTTCCATGGAGGTAATTTGAAATTCCAACTAAAGATGTAATTTCCAACTAATAATTGGTACCAATTGCCAATTTTCAAACAAATTAAAATACGTGGACCAATACCATTTCAGAAAAATGAATGGTCTTCAATAACCAATGAAAATCCCCTAACTACGTACGAAATCACACCAATCAACCCGAAAGTTTCGTGATTCGAACATTGGAAGGGGCTGACGCGTCACTTTTCTAGAAGCTTTTAGGGCTTTCTCGCATGGAATCATGTGTGACGAGTGAGAAAGACCATGAACGGGCTGGTTGTGGGTCAACGTGGAGCTAGATGGGTTGGGTTCATCGGATTCGAAGCTGTTGATGTGTCGCGATTTAGGAGCTGTTGATCGTGAGATTGTTGTTCAGATGGGCACTATTTAGAAGATGCAGTATTGTTGAAGAGAATAAGAAATGGGCCGAGTTGGGGTCTTGGTTGGAGAAATTGTTATTATTGGGCCGGCTGAGGCGGTTTATTAGGATATTTAGGCTGAAATTGACGCTGCAGTATATTATTTGTGAGGGATTGGGCTGGCAACATTTAAAAGAAAAAGAAATGGGCTATTGTTATTAGTTTTTAATTGGGTTAATAATTGGGGTTAAAAGTTAAAATAAACCCGATTAAATTTAGGAAAAATAAACCCCAATTGGACTAAAGGTTGTTCGGAAATAACTTCAGTTCTAATTTAACCATCTATTTAAATTTAAACTAAATTGAAAGTTAATTAGTCAATTGCATTGCAATCAGAGCCAATTTGATTTCAATTATGACCAAATCTAATAGACAGACTAAATTCAATACGAATTAATACCCGTTTTAACCCCAAGCTTCTTGATTCGATAAAATCAAACACTTATTTATCCAAACAAAATTATTTTAAGAATAAATTACGTTTAAATCAAGATTATAATTATTTTTATTTTTTAAATAATCCTTAATTTAAAGCCCAATTTGATGAAGATGTTCATTTAAATGACATCATTTATACAATCTTGTATATGCAAATACCAAAATATATAATTATCACTTAAATGACAAAATTAGCCCAAATGCCTATTTTAAAATACCTTTATTTGAAAAAATAATTGTTGTGATTTTATTTGAAAATCGAAGAAACTCGAGATTAAACGTAGTATTGAGGGAAAAAATTAGGTGTCAACAACTGCCTCCTCCCTTTGGGTAGGATGGATGCAAGTAATCCTAGGAAAAGGGAGGTTGACGTTCCTAATTTTTGTCTGATCACAAATTTGTATCTAAGAGAGGTTGGTTTTCCGCACGAGTTTCATGGAGTTATGGCCGAACCTCAGTATCAGGTTTCCTACATATCTCAGGTTTCATAAGAATTCAGGCCACTTGTAGTTCATAAATCTTGATTTTGAGCATGATTTTCAAAAAATTCACAAGTTATCTTGATTTTAGAGTTTTTGATAAAAACTAAGAAACTGGGGAATAAAGGGATTAGGGGGGAGGTTTGAATGCAGTCAAGTTTTCTACATAGATTCCAGCAACATATTCCTAAGTCTCAGGGAATTAGACTGCTTGTAGTTTGACTCGATTGATAGAAAAGATAGTCTTTTATTTCAGATGATCTTTGGCTCAGGATAAGTGACAAGTTGATCGAATTTTAGAAAAGAGGCTTGTAATCTCTTAACCATGAATGTGGGATCCTTCACACTCATAGACAAGAATTTACCTAGATATAATTTCCAAAACTCTAAGTGTGTTGCCACCTAACTTTGAAAGAAAAAGAAGGTCACCCTCAACCTGAGTTTAGAAATATTTCGAAGGTGTAGCTGAAACCAGAATATCCTGAAATACCCACATGCCTTCTAACAGGGTTGTGGTTGGATGATGGTGGTGATCATCCTTTAGCTCGCGTCCAAAGAGTTTGACGTCCTTCTTTAGACTATGTCCCATTTTGCTGCTAAGAAAGAGTTCCACATTGTACTGCGTCCATTCTGGAGTCGTCCGCACCTGTGGGTTTGATTTGAGATTTTCATCCTCTCAGATGCTCTCGACAATATCTTAAACAAAATTATTAGTGCTAAACATAATTCACGAAAAATGCATATATATTTTTTACCATATCTCCACGTGAGTTGTTGTCTAAGAGCGGTCATCTTTCCATGTACCTATTTTGGAATGAAATAACTGGCAACAACAAACATAACAACCCTCTTGGTTGTTGTATAATTATGACATTTGTCGGTTGAATATGTCTTCAAAGTGGGGTGGCCCTTTTAGACACAGTCGATACTTTAAGCAGAACGGTCCCGACAATCGTGTAATCTTGTGCTGGTGTGGAAACCCTTTTGATTATCTATATCACTTGTTGTATGTGGAATGATGAACTCTCCGGTTATAGCCGATGATTGATTTATAAATTTTTCTTAAATTGTCAATCTTTGGATAATCTTGCA
>NC_061121.1:124262073-124303069 GCF_002878395.1 Capsicum annuum | reverse complement strand
CATTGTGTCTAGCGAGTCAACAGACAATTGAATGATGATGATATCCTCGATGCCAATTTTGTGTAGCGTGTCAACAGATATATTAAATAATGATGATATCATCAACGCTAATATTGTGTCTAGCGCATCAACAGATATATTGAATGATGATGATATCCTTGACGCCAGCATTGTGTCTTGCGTGTCAATAGATATATTGAATGCTGATGATATCCTCGATGCCAACGTTGTGTCTAGCGCGTCAATAGATATTGAATAGCCTTCTTGGGCGATGGTATGAGATGGCCTTTGCGGTAATGATATCAAATAGCCCTTGCGGCAATGATATACGATTGCCCTGGCGGCAATGATATGTAATGGCCTTTGCGACAACGATAGATAATGGACTTTGCGGCAATGATATGCAATGGCCCTTGCGGTAATAAGATGTAATGGCCTTTGTGGCAATGATATGTAATGGCCTTTGCACCAATGATATGCAACGGCCTTTGTGACAATGATATGTAATAGCCTTTACGGTAATGATATGTAATGGCCTTTGCGGCAATGATATGACATGGCCCTTGCGGTAATGATATGCGATTGCCCTTGCGGTAATGATATGTAATGGCCTTGGCAGTAATGATATGTAATGGACTTTGCGGAAATGATATGCAATGGCCCTTACGACAATGATATGTAATGGCCTTTGCGGCAATGATAAGCAATAGCCTTTGCGGCAATGATATGTAATGGCCCTTGCGGCAATGATAAGTAATGGCCTTTGCGGCAATGATATTTAATGGCCTTTGCGGCAATGATATGAAATGGCCTTGCGGCAATGACATGCCATTACCCTGGCGGCAATGATATGTAATGGCCTTTGCGGCAATGATATCTAACGGCCTTTGCAGCAATGATATGCAATGGCCCTTACGGCAATGATATGTAATGGTCTTTGCGGAAATGATATGTAATGACCTTTGAGGCAATGATAAAATAATTTTACCTGGCTTCAATCGTCAGTGTCCTTCTTTCTACATGTACCTGTACTCAAGGTAGACGATTAGTAGACACAAAGTCGCTTTTACTAGCTACTATTTTTAGAAAACTTCTAAATACAATATTTGTAAAGAAGATAAAGATCTTTTGCTTGTCGCCTACGATCTCAAGAAATGAAATGGACAAATCAAAAGGTCCTCAATAAATGGGCATTAAACCTATTTTTAGGGCTACCCTAAAATACCGTTCTTGGGTATTAATGCTCTATTGTGGCTCCCACTTTGCTTGGGAATGTTTGAAAGAGACCCTTATTTTGTATATTGAACCCTGCATCCATAGAAAAATAATCAGTTTGAATAAAATTACTCCGTGTTGACCTTCTTCGATCCTTGATTTGCTCCTTGCCATCTCTTGGGCATTCCACCATATCGGGACTTCCACCCTGACACTCCATCCCAAATGATGTTTAGGCAAGTACTAAATTAGTGAGTCGTAAGATTTTTGAAAATAGTCTTAAATTTTTTGAAAATAATTTTAAAAACTTCTGTAAAACTTTAGAAAATCTCTGCCAGTCATGTTATGTACTAACTCAACGAACGTCTTCCTCGTGGTTTTGGCTATATCCGACGGATGGTTTCCAAAACTCATGATCATTGTTGGAGGGTTTCTTCAAGTAGTTCTATCATAGACAAAAATTGAGTCTACCCAGACTTTGTTACAGTTGGTGGCTTCCAAAGCTTGACTTTAACTCTGGTGCTGGGGAATTCGGAATATGTTCCGGTATTTGGTGGAAATTTTGAGGTCTTTCTCAAAATTTCTGCCCCAGTTTAAAGTTGTTTGAGATGATACCAATTCGATTGGATCTGAAGTCTTCGCTGATCTTCATTCTCTTTGTTGGATGTCGATCTTCTTTTGTGAATTTTCAAGATTACTTCTCGAAAATTCTTCCCCAGTTTTCATTTCCTGGGGTTATATGACCGAGCCGTTGGGGCGCCTACGTATCCTGTTGAAGTAGGAATCAGGTCAAACATAGTTCAGGACTACGCTAGGGATATACAAAAGAAATTAATGGGCTGACAGAAGCCGACATACTCTTTTATTAGGAATTCAGGTCATCGCGTAGTTCATACATAGGGGGAAAGGATAAATTTTCCTAAGGGGTTGACCGAAGCCGACATAGGTCACCTACGTATCTCTTTTATTGGGAAGTCAGGTCATCACGTAGTTCATACATAAGAGGAAAGGATAAATTTTCTAAGGGGTTGACCGAAGCCGACATAGGCCGCCTACGTATCCCGTTCTTGGGAATTTAGGTCAAACGTAGTTCATACATAGAGGGAAAGGATAAATTTTCCTAAGGGGTTGACCGAAGCCGACTCAGGCCGCCTACGTATACCTTTTATTGGGAATTTAGGTCAAACGTAGTTCGTATATAAACTCATAATGGCCCTAAAAATACTCTTATCCATCTTACTAGGATATAAAGAAGTACTTCTATGGATGACATGGCGTTTGCATTGTGTTTGTCTTGATAGAACAAAGGATCAAATTTCCAATGGAGTCATCGCCTTCCTAGTTAACCACCTCGGTTTCCTCTAGATTAGGCTTCTTTAATTCTCAAACTCTTTGAATCTTCTGTTGACTATCCTAGGGCTACTATTATTTAGCTTCCTGACATGACATGACAATGGCAGGTTTTAAGTTACTGTTATACGACGGGCGATAAGTCATGAGTGGAGTGGAGTGGAGCTCCATTTCAATAATGTTTCCTCCAATTATTCTTCCATGATCCCGTTTGTCTTGGAAAATTCTTCCCTCATATTTTCCCTTATTCCATCCTCGAGACTATCGCTTACAGGGTTGAAAAATGATTGGTAGAGTCTAGTTTTATTACTAGTCATTCTTCTTTTCCTGTAACAAAGCTATAGTCAAGAAGCAGATCTCTTATTCATTTTGATCTGGTGAAGTAGGGTCATTTTGTGCCAACACAGAGTAGTTTCTATTACCTGTAAATTAAAAACAACTTAAACGCTGACGTGTTAGATTCCGTTAGTAATAAGTAAAGCAAGATGATAAGGTAGGAAGTAAACATATAGAGTTGTTTCTCATCTTATGCGAATTGATCCATGAAGTAATAATGACTCAAGGATTTCAATGAACAGGATTTTGCTCAATGATATGGATAGGTGGAATTTATCGGGAAGGTTCAACTCTTCTTCTTCCTTCAAGAAAGTGGAGCAGAACAGAGCTTTTGGAGATATGGGTTCGGCCGAAAGGCTGCCTACGTATCTCACGGAGGAGAAATCAGGCCCTACGTAGTTCAAACTATAATGGCATTTTCTGATTCTAAAGTCAACTTTCCTAAAGTAGTAGCGATCATTTTGGAAGTTTTAAGAATGACTACGGACTTTTATGAGAAATTTGGGAGGCTTGGAGTACTTTTGGTTAGAATTTTGTATAGTAGGGTATATTTCTGCCTAGAGATGTTCTATGGAAAATGGGATTGGATCATTTCGCTTTTGATTTGAATCAACACAACACGTATAAGCACATACACAGTTATATTACACAGGTATATTGTAATACAAGTGCATCCTAATTAGGTGACTCGTTTGAGCCAAGGGTTTAGGCCTAAGGATTTTGAAGAAAATATACGCCTTTTCAAAGCCAATCCATTATCCTTAAAAACCTTCATAGGTATACATAAATGACATAAATGTTTACAAAAGTTGAACAAAAGGGGTACAATCTTTAGAAAAAGGGAATAATGTCCCACGTAGGGGATACTAATTACTGAATGCTTCTTCTATCGGCCTTCGCGCTCTTAGCTTCGTCCATTTCTTATATTGGTGACATCCATTGACATTCAAACTGTGCTTTAGATGCAACCTCCCAAATCGATTAATTTCTTACTTAACTTGCTTCAATTCTTCTTATGAAAGAAAGCAAAGCAATCTTTTTCCTGACCCCCAAAGGATAATAGATTGAATCAGACAGGCATATATTTTTTTCAAAACATAAGTATGATTCGTCTATAATTGACTCGAGGTCAATAGATGCAGGGCAGGTTTTATAATGGGCCCAATACCCCGCTCGGGTATTGAGTCGTCCTAGGCTCATGCCTAAAATAGGGTTTTGGTTTCGTTCTACCCTCCGTGTCTAGAGTGGGTTTGAACACTGGTTATCAAGCGGACAACTTGAGTTTGAAAATACAAATAGCTATCAGACAACTCACGTGCTAATAAACTGTTTGTATTTCTAACACACTTTTGGAATTGATCAATAGGGGCCGGGATACCCACGAAACCCCAAAACAGTTTAAATATTGTAGGAATATGCCATGAGATGCGATAGTTAAGCTTTACAAAATTGAAATGTATAAACACATAAACAGTTAATCAAAATACGAAATCAAACATTTGGTTAGAACCTAGTTGAAGATCTCCAGTAGAGTCACCATTTCTATTTTGCGAAAATTTTGACTTTTTGAGAGAGAGTCACCACTTAATTTTGAAAAAGAATTAAGAAACCTTTAGAGAATTACTTCAAATGATTCAAAACAGGAAAATCATTGTGAGTTAGAAATTCTAGATAAGCGGTTCCTATTAACGTTTTAGGAAGGTGTTAGGCAGCTAAAACGTCCGCTAACTTGCGGTTATCTGGACTGTTTGAAAACGTCTTTTGACTAACTTCGGAAAAAGATTAATTTGTCGAAAGTGATTGGTTTTAGAAAATGATTTGTTTAAAATAGATTTAGGCAACTTATTAGGGATTTTAAACTAAGTCTAAATAAAATGAATAAGTAAGTAAACAATAAAAGGGGAAGGGAGGAGAAAGTAAATGATTTAGGCCATTGGGCCCAAATCAACAAAACCTGTCCTATTCTAATTGGGATTTCAACCCATTTCACTTGTCCTAATCTAGTTTTCGAGCCTTTGGGGTGAATCTTGCTCCAATTGTATTAAATAAAACTTTGGATTTGTGGCCCAAATGAATGATGAATAAATAAGAAAAATAAAATAAAGACAATAATACTTAAACAAATTAAACAACAAATGAGACTTCGGAGTCTCTTAGCCACTTTAAATGTGGGTCTTTAACTCGCCTTTCTTTTTCTAACTCCTCGTATTCATCACCGCAGGGTCACTTTTAGGTCATTGGACTGGACTCAATAAGATAGGCCTCATTGGCCCGATGAGGGATGCACCGGAGACAGTCCACTTGAACTCCACAGTGGATTCATGCAAAACAGGAGAGATAAAGAATGTAAAGACATGATCAACTAAAAAAAGAAAGGGAATTGAAAAATGTAAACACAAAAATCCAATCAAGGAAATAAATAAGGTATGTAGCGTAGGAGCATTTGAAGAAATAAAGCATAGAGCGACCACTTATACTCGATCACATGAGAAAGCAAAAATGTAGGAAAGACTAATTAGAAAGAATGAGGGTGTGTTCATATAGTCAAATAGCATGCTAAGTAAATGATGTCTTGATGCAAACTTTTATTTACATTCTGGCATAAACGACATGCTTGGTACCCAAGAGCGTATGATGAGGGACAACGTAGATAATGCATAACATACTGTAAGTTTGTTTGAGAGATGTTCATGATCAGAATAACCTATGATTCATGTTCGGTCACTCCAACAACACCACTAAAGGAAAACTGATTTCAAAATTCTGTCGAGCTAAACATAATAGTCAGCAGATGGACGAGGTTTTGAAGACATTTACATGCTATTAAATTCTATCAAGGAGGTAAACATCAGGAAGTCGAAGCATAAAGCACACAACAGTAGCCTGGAGAACGAGATCCCTAATGTTTGTCTCATGATTCGCAGCCGTAGCTGACTTCTTACCCTTTCGAAGAAAACCAATTTTCTTCCAATTTTTAGCTTTTTCTATCACTTAAAATAATAACCTCGACAATGACAACAGCTTAATTACACCTGGCCACAAAAAAAATATTTGAATCTGGAAGAGTGCTTAAGTTACCTGCCGCATTAGGTCCTGGCAGCAGGTATTTCAGGATGAAGACAAACAGTTATGATGTGTTGTCCCATCCCTAATCCTATATTGAATGTAACATAAATGCAAATTCATCCCTACCTTCTTGATTATTGTTGACCAAGAAAGATCCTTGGGAATCCTTAGACTGAACATAAATTATATGCAGTATGATAACAACAAAATTAGGCTACTGCCCTGAACAGGACACATTCGAATATCTAGTACCCCAAAATATTACCATGTTTATCCTTCTAATGTGTCTCCCCACTGAGGATGAAACCCAAGGAAGGATGGGAGTCTAAAATTCGAGTTTTAAGACGAGGCAAAAGACATAACCCATTAAACCAAATGGAAACGTAGCAAAGTCTACTATCCTCATCCTCACTCTTTTTTCGACAAACCCAAAAGGATAAGCTTTTGGTAGCCGATATGATCATCGAGGAATCACAGGCATTTATAGCCCATCTTGGCTCTTACTCATTATCCCTTTGGCACGTGAGAAGCCAAAGAGACTTGAGAGGCAGCTCTGCTAGCAATGTTACCAGCTGAGTAGGAAAATACACAGTCCAAAACTATGTCAAACAGTCACAACGAATGAGTCATCAAATCATTCTAATCCTCTCTTTCGATCAAACGACACGACCGTCGAGAGATCTTTGGATTTTTCATTAAATACTTTAGACTACAATAACAACGAATGAAACCCAATGACACTTAGATAAATAATAGAACGACCATCAAAGGAGCAACTCTAGATGATAAACCATCGACCCACACAACGGTCACTATACTTAATAAGAAACAGGACAAAACTAATCAACAATGTCAAAATAAGCAATAGAAACTAAGGCAAAACCATCATAACCAGACAATACAGACAACATTGCTTTCACAAAACCTACGGCCTTTAAGGCTTTTTACAGCGAACAACCCAGCCTTATTCATCAACAAACAAACAAATATTACCACAAAGAAAGAGGGATAAAGAAGAAATCGATAAGTTAAAAGGGGTAAGAGTATGTTTACCTCCTTCGAGGTAGCAAAATGGAACAAACGAGCTATCAGCATAGTAATCATTGCTGGGAACTTGATGTTGTCGACTCGGGTACTCCCAATTGAGTGACTAGCTTCCAGAAAGAAGTGACGAGAAAATTACGCGAAATAACTTTTTGATTTTAGAGTTCCTAACCCGACTTTCGAAAAACTTCGTCTCTCACGACTTCTGTCTTCCCTGAATAAAGGCCCTAGAATTTGCTAGACAAAAATTTGAACCCTCAAAGAAGAGAAAATAAAAAAGAATTCTGACCCCCAGGATCTTCAAACTCTGATTTTTGAACCCCAAAAGTCGAAAACCCAATTTCTGTCTCCCAGGACTCCAACCCTAAAAGAGACTCTCAAGCTGAAAACGAAAACCCCAAATTTTTTTCAACCTTTTTAGACTACCAAAAATTCCAACCCCTTCCCAGCTCATCAGTGAGCTCTCTACAGAGACCAATCGAGGGTAATTTCAGGATTTTCTGTGGAGGTAATTTGAAATTCCAACTAAAGATGTAATTTCCAACTAATAATTGGTATCAATTGCCAATTTTCAAAGAAATTGAAATACGTGGACCAATACCATTTCGAAAAAATAAATGGTATTCAATAGTCAATGAAAATCCCCCAACTACGTACGAAATCGTACCAATCAACCCGAAAGATCTACGATTCGAACATTAGAAGGGGCTGATGCATCACTTTTCTAGAAGCTTCTAGGTCTTTCTCATATGGACTCGAGTGTGACGGAGTGAGGAAGACCACGAATGGGTTGGTAGCGGGTAAATGTGGAGCTAGATGGGTTGGGTTCATCGGATTCGAAGTTGTTGACGCATCGCGATTTAGGAGCTGTTGATCATGAGATTGTTGTTGATATGGGCACTGTTTGGAAGCTGCAGTATTGTTAAAGATTATAAGAAATGGGCCGGGTTGGGGTCTTGGTTGGAGAAATTGTTATTGTTGGGCTAGCTGGGGCGGTTTATTGGGATATTTGGGCCAAATTGAGGCTGCAGTATATTATTTAGGAGGGATTGGGCTGGTAACGTTTAAAAGAAAAAGAAATGGGCAATTGGTATTAGTTTAATTGGGTTAATAATTGGGGTTAAAAGTTAAAATAATCCCGATTAAATTTAGGAAAAATAAACCCCAATTGGACTAAAGGTTGTTCAGAAATAACTTCAGTTCTAATTTAGCCATCTATTTAAATTTAAACGAAATTGAAAGTTAATTAGTCAATTGCATTGCAATCATAGCCAATTTGATTTCAATTATGGTCAAATCTAATAGACAGACTAAATTCGATACGAATTAATACCCGTTTTAACCCCAAACTTCTTGATTCGATAAAATCAAACAAAATTATTTTCAGAATAAATGATGTTTAAATTAAGATTATAATTATTTATTTATTTTTCAAATAATCCTTAATTTAAAGCCCAATTTGATGAAGATGTTCATTTAAATGACATCATTTATACAATCTCGTATATGCAAATACGAAATTATATTATTATCACTTAAATGACAAAATTAGCCCAAATGCCTATTTTAAAATGCCTTTATTTGGAAAAATAATTGTTGTGATTTTATTTGAAAATCGAAGAAACTCGAGATTAAACGTAGTTGTGGAGGGGAAAAATTAGGTGTCAACAACCCCTATGTCGTGTAAGGACATAACATCCGGAGATGATTAGCAATTGGAGCGCTAGCATCTAACTCTAGGATAAGGATAAAATAACATCATCAATCAACAACAAGTCAATATATTATATTTACCCATCTTTATGACCTTATCCATACATGTAGGTATATCACATGCCAAACAAGTAAACAATCCTTAACAATATTCTCAAAGCACTCAATCATGAGACATAAAGTGAAGGACTCTGACCTTCCACACTTAGATTCAAACAATTCTTATTAAGTATAATACTTCAACCACATTTATATATTACTTAAATTAAGGACTTTAACCATCTATACACTCATTAAGCAAGGGATTCTAACCACACACATATCCATTTAAGCAAGGGACTCTAACCACACATGCATATTCATTTAGGCAAGGGACTCTTACCACACACACACATTCATTTAGGCAAGGGACCCTAACCACATTCCTGTACATTTGGCAAGGGACTCTAACCTCATACCTTATTAGATAGGGGACTCTAACCCAAGCCATTTCATTTGGCGAGGCACTTCAACCTCAAGAGATCTTATTGTACAAGGGACTTTAACCATAAGCGATTTCATTAGGCATGGGACTTTAACTCAAGCCCTTTCATTAGGAAAGAGACTTTAACCTCGAGCCATTACGACTATCACTAGTCGACATTAGGACTCCAACCCTTTGTCCATAAATCATCAGCTATTCAATTCACACTTAAGGACTTTAACCCATTTAGACAATTCAATACTATACATGACCATATGGTTCTCATGGGAGCCTTCATTGCTCAACTATTTCAATAGACCAATGACTTAATTTATTATACAATCCTATTTAAGGTCATCAAGACCTTCACAAACTGTTCACATATCATTAGTAATCTTAGACCACATTCTTACCACACTTTAGTTCAACACACAATTCAAGTTCATATTCATGAATAGAAACTTTAACCCCTCATTAACCATCAACTAACACGATCATCAATTTTATAATACATGGCTAGTAATACTTTTACAATATCATATAATAATAATTCATACTTATTGGGTCATTTTCCTTGTTCAAAACATCACCAACATAAGACTAGACAATTTACTTAGACATTTTCACAAACACCTTATGTGCATGCCTTTACCAAGGCCATTTTCATGGTAGAAATCATCAAGATTAGAGTTACTCAAGACCCACGTGTTATACCACATACAACAAGCACTCACATGCGCAAATAATCATCCATAAATGTATCAACACAAGTCTAAGCCAAATTCAACATTATTCATCATTAGGCAACAAAACCCTTTTCATTTAATTTCAAAATCACCATGTACACTTACTAATTCAAGTGTAAAATACATGGGTTTAGAGTTATTTATCAAGGGAAAGAGTTAGATGCCTTATACATCCTAATTTACCAAGAGTCTTGACTTCACTTTGCCTCTTAAAGATCACCCTTGAAACCCTAGCCTCCCATTCTTCACAAATGAGTTTGAGAGAGTATTTAGGGTGTTTGATCCATCAAAATGGATGTTTAGAAGGCTACAAACACTTATATAGTTAAGGGACTTAGGGTTTTTAGTGTAGGACATGACCATAAGGTCCTTAACTTAAAGCTAGAAAATGAGCCCGTGTAAGGGTACGACTCACTCAAGGAATCATACCCTGGGATACGAGTGGTACCCTAACTCGTACCCTAGGCTCCTCCTAGTTAACCTACACTGGTTAGGGTACAACTACACCCTATTGAGTCATATCCAAAGGGTATGCCTCATACCCTCACTCGTATACTCCACCTGTACCAAAAATAGTCCAATCCAAGTTAAGACCTCACTTTATACGATTGGTCTTGGTACGACTCGTACCTTAAAGTATAATTAGTTGGAGGGTCACTCATATCTAGGATAATAAGTGACCCTCACCACACAGCCTAAGGTATTAGAGGAAAGGGAGAAAAGGATACGACTCATATCCAAGGGTTAGGACTCATACCCCTAGTCGTACCTTGCTTTATGACATCCAATGAAGAAATTCTCCTCATGGTTCAAAGCCTAGGTATTTCAATTCTTCCCCACTTGGATCACTCATTCGCGAATGATGGGTAAGGCAAGCATAAACATAATTCGACATATTATCACACATCAAACCATCCTTTAAACAAGTTTAGAATAAAGCACACCACATGAATGCAACTATATGGTGACTCTGAGATAAGTCTATATCCGATACCAACCTAACCAAGTCCAACCACCAAATCGCTAACCAAACCAATGCCAAAACCCATAAACCAAATTCAATTATAATAATTAATGCATGTATATAATATATATATATATATATATATATATATATATGAAACATTACCAATCCATACCATACACCAGTTCATAGTTGTCCACAAAGCCTTAGGACCTACCAAATAGTACCTAGTCGGGACATGCCCCCAACCTTAGGCAAAAACCAAAGTCTATGAAAGACAAGAAATATGTAAAGTAACCCACGACGTGAAATGGATGCCTTCTAAACTATGGAATCTTACCACTTCAATCCAATATCGACTGTCCCTGAATTCAATCACTAAGAAGGAGTAGTAGAATGGTCGATCCCTGCATAGCATGGGTATATAGCCGCCCGAAGATGGGTTAGTGGGTGAACACTGGTATGATCTCTAGATAAGAATAAAGTAATGTCATTTATGAAACCAAGTAAAGCCATTCATAATGCATACAACTATACATATATATATAACCATGCAGAGAAAGAAAACCGAGTTTCGCGTGCCTTTAAAACCTTTACCTGGGTTGTGTAGCTTTGTCATCCTAAACCACTCATGGGCTATATCGGTTCAGCTTCCCCTACTGAAAGGGACATAGTGCATGTAGCCGCACGACCAGGGAAGAAAACCTGGGATGACTAGTACATCCCCTAAATATAAATTATGACACTATGCACACGATCACCAAAACCAAACCTTTCCTCAACAAATATGAGTTTCCAGTTTTGGTCCCCCAGGAACATCCACCTTCAATGACTTTGCTAAACACCCTGCCATTATACCCAATTAAAACCATTACCAAGAAACCGACCAATCTATTAACCATGGCCATTAGTAGTGGTATCGTCATATAGACTATACTTGCAAATACTATCCATAGCCAACTATGTATAGGTTTAAGGGATTCTATGTACCCTTCATTAACAAAATTAAACCACTTGGGGGATTCCTTTATACCCCACAAGCATAACCAATTTCATAGCCACCAAAGTTTTATAATTTAATCCTTCCAAACTATGTACACAATTTATGCCATTGAAAAATATTCTAAACTATGTATGATCATGAAAAACATTTAAATAATTGATATAATTTAAGCCATTTAAACCATGCAAAACTATCCAATTCCATTTAGGGTTCCAATACCAAACCAAACCATGTAAGAGTTCCAATGAAAGTTCAACATAGAGTGAAAACATTCTTTTAGGCATTTTATAAAACATGTTGAGGGCATACCTTTACCAAGACCAAAACCAATGCATAAACTACCATAATTAGGGTTACTCAAGACCCATTTGTCAAACCATAACCAAAAAGTATCAACATATGCAAACCATTACAAAAAAACATGTAAACATATAGTTTAAATCAATACCAAACTATATGCATGAAAACCCTCAACATATATTTTGACAACCACCATTCATAACTCAAAAATCAATATTTATGACACAACACACCCGCCTTTAGTTAGAACTAACAATGAAGGAAGGAGTACATGCCTTATACAAGAAGATTTCGAAGAGAAACATGACTCTTGAGCCCTTTGAAGAACACATGAAGAAACCCTAGCCTCCAACCTTGCAGAGTGAGTTTGAGAGAGTATTTAAAGTGTTTCCATCCTTTAATAAGTGTTATACAAGGCCACCAAGGGTTATAGAACATAAGGACATAAGGGATTTAAAGTAGGAAATATACAGACTACCCTTGACTTAAAATTAAAAATAAGCCATGTCTAGGGGTACGACTCACCTATACCATCCGTATCCTAGGGTACGAGTGGTACCTAACTTGTACCCAGGACTTTGTCAAGTTTCTACTTACTGGTCTCTATACTACTCACACCTCCCTAACTTGTACCTAAGGGTATGAGTGGTATGCCAAATTATACCCACCAACCGTATCTTAGGAAGATTCCACAAGACAGCTCAAACAAGCACCATACGACTTGTCTTGCACCACTCGTATATTCCTATATGAGTCGTACAAAAATGAGTCATATTTTGGGCAGTAGCTACAACAAATACACTGCCTAATGTATGAGTGAACCACCAAGACTCGCCCAACTTATATCCAAGGGTACGATTGGTACCTTTGAGTCGTACCAACCCTAGTAAGTCCAAAACTAAGGAAATTTTTCAAGGGTCCAAGACTTGGGGTGTTTCATTCTCCTCCACTAGGATCATTCGTCCTTGAATAATGGGGAAGGGTTAGAACAAACACAAGGTAATGCATTAACACAAATCAAACTTTCCTTCAACCCAAACTAAAAGACCAGGACACAAACCAAGATGAGAACATCACCATATACCCCAAGCATGATTTACACCCCAACACCTCCATTTTGACCCTTAATTAAGTTATAAAACAAAGATTCAAGAGGAACCATTCGTCACCTTTAACCAAGTTAGAAACCAAGATGTGATAAAGAACATATACCCTACGCACGAGTTTCTAGAAGAACCAACATAAATACTTAGACTCCATGTCCATTTCCACATCCCAAATAGCTTTCTTAGGCTTTTGGTTCATCCATGGAACCTTTATTAAAGCCACAACTTATGTTCACAACTGGTAAACTTTCCAATCCAAGATCCTCATCGAGACCTCTGTAAAGAATAAGGAATCCGAGATACCAATACCACCAAAGGGAACCAACCAACCAAGGACCATCCATACCTTACCCCATCGCAACCTCACAGAATACCGGTTGAATGGACTCATGCAAGGGCAAGTCTAATTCAACTAAGAATTTACCAAGATACACCACTACGAGAGATTAAGTCTAGTTATACACCACCTCTATGTTCAAGCCTATCCAAAGTAAAAAAAGAGTGAACTTAGGCCACCAGGCTCTACTCCTTACATCTATCTCTAAACACCATTTTGCTTCCATCACCATTATAATATGGAAACTATGTCCAACCACGATAACCCTTCCCCAACCTATAATTGAATACCCAAAATCATATAACTGCTAAGCCATGAAAATAATTCATAAAACCATGCCCTGTAACATCTCTCAAGTACCCAATACAACTATTGTTATATCTACCAATCACAATATTCAAGCCTACGACTTATATACCCATGGTATAATCTATCCATCAAAATAGTTAGCACCCTCTATTATTTCCACAAGGAATTTTCACCACCTATTCCTCTCCAAACCATTTCCCATGACAACAACCTTACCTTACCTTCCAAAACCTTAACTCTGGTAGTCACCCTAGACTCTCCCCACTTTAGGGCTTCTACATTCCCTATTTTACACATAACCATACCTATTATGAGTAACTTAACACAAGGTCAAGGTTCATATACAGGGAACAAGGCAAATGCAAAATATGAACCTTAGTCATAAGTGCTATAAGAACGTATTCAATACTTGTAGTATAATTGATACGTGCAAATTATGACTTTCTTATGAAAGTGTAAGTGGTCGTTGTCAAATATAGAACCCAACAAAGGTTGGGTAAAATCCCACAGGTAATACTCGTGCAACTAAGAAAGTTGATTTTTAATGGACTATTGATCTAAGGTTCTGGGATAAAAGGGTTTTTAATATGTTAGTACTATTCTTTCACTCTTGTATCTCACCGAGGTCCAACTACTGAGAGTTAATGCAAATATAACTTCAATTAGAGTAAGATAACTAGGGTTATGCTCACTAAGACGTTCAAGCAGTTAGGGTTGTAAATTTATGGTCAATTTCTAACTTATGATTTCAATTGCAAGAAGTATTGAATTCTAAGGATTTACCCACTTGTTTCTCAACCTAATGGGTGTAAACCCTTTACTTCTTTTAATCTTAAAAGATTCATGCATTATTCAATAGAATTCTCATGAGGGTTGATCCCATTAGGGCACTAACCCTTAACCTAAAGGGTAAATCTATGGATTTTATGTGAATCATCTCTTTTCCCAACATCTACTTTCCTGTTCAAACAAGTGGTGTTCATGGGCTCACTTCTCAAGTTTGCAACCAAGAGATATCATTATAATGAAGAGAGGTTTATACAATTTAGACAAGTGGTAGAAATTAGATGAATTTACAGCCCCAATCAACTCTCTACATCAAGGCTCCTATAACCCTAGTTATGGAAGCTTATGGAAGCTTAGTCACTCATTTCCATATAATAACAACAACATACCTAGTATATTCCCATAAGAGTGGGGTTTGGGGAGAGTAAGATGTACGCAGTCCATACCGCTACCTCTGAAGAAGTAGAGAGGCTATTTTTGATAGATCCCCGGCTCAAAGTAGAAAATAGTAAATAAAAGGATGGAAAACATAATAGAAAATCAGGAATAAGAAATAATAAAATAGACATCAGAGAAATATGAAATACGAGACATAAGGGTGACACGAAATAAGAAAATAGGTACTAAGAAATAAGACCTAGTGCACGCACCTAGTAATAGCCAACACTCCCTTAACAAGGACCCTATGAACACGGACCTAGGCATACTAAACCGGCTACATAAGACTCTCCAGACTGCAAGCTACAACCCACACACCCGCATTAGCCTTCTACCCTTATCCGCAACCTCCACACCTTCCTATCTAGGGTTATGTCCTCAGTCAGCTGGAGTTGCTCTATGTCATGTCTAATCACCTCCTTCTAATATTTCTTCAGCCTACCTCTACCCCTCCTGAAGCCATCTAAAGTAAACCTCTTACACCTTCGGAGTGCGGCATATAAGATATCAAAAACTTATTGATATTCAAATAACTTCAAAGGAGTACTTACAAAAGTTACAATATTGTTCTCTCAATCTTCAATGAAAAAGTATAGAAATAATAGTCAGATCTCAAGTTTTCGCTTTTAATCTCTAAGAATAATGTTACAAGGCTCTCAATAGAGGAGAAAAGTATGATACTACTGTCAAAAGTCCCGAAATAAAACCTAATACTTAGTATTTATATGATTCTAGGACTGGGGTTTTAAAGTTCAAATTTAGAATTGCCACTTCATGCTCAATGGATCGGGCGATGATTCAGCGATGAGGCGATGGTCCATGGCCTGGACCATCGCGTGACTTTCAGTGGAATAATATTCTATTTCTTGGCGATGGTCTAGGCCGATAGTCCGTCGCAGTGGCGATGGTCCATCACATGGACCATCGTGGGACTTCCAGTGGCACAATATTCTATTTCTTGGCGATGGTATAAGCCAACGGTCCATCATAGTGGCGACGGTCTATCACATGGACCATTGCGGGACTTTCAGTGGCACAACATTCTATTTCTTGGTGATGGTTTAGGTCGACGGTTCATCACAGGATTGACGGTCTATCGCCTAGATCGTCGCTTGTCATTTTTTTATTGCTTTGCTTAGTTTTTCCAAGTTATTCTTCGCATTCAGTCCTTATCCTGGAAACACTAAAACCCAATGTTAAATACGATAATAGTTGCTTGAAAACACACAATTATCCTAAGAGAAAGGCTTAAAATATTCTGTTCAAAAGCTAGAACATTAACATCCTCAACTTAAGGCAATTGTTTGTCCTCAAGCAACTCAACACCAAGATGCACATATGAACAACTTCATGATGGGCACTTCGTAGTCAAACCAACACAATTATATAATTATTTAACTGCCCATTCAACTATGTGATCTCAACACATATGGATCTATTACTGGCATTCACTACTAATCAATATATTCACAGCCACAGATATAATACCCCAAAGAAATAAGTAGACTAGGTATAACTAAATATGCTCTCACAGGCAAAGAAGTCTACCTTATATTTTACAATTAAATCGTGGACGAGACTAAGACTCTCACTCTCAGAAAATAAGTTACAAACATAGTGCACACCCATAAGCTTTCCCTTATCTTCTAATGTTCTCTCATGATTGACTCGCCAATGCTAAGGTTTGTAATAAGGTTTTTGGCTTTGTGAAGGCAGATCATTTGGACAAGTGACTTAAAGAAACTTCACTCTCATTACCCTTGTTAGTGTCCACTTACCAAGGTTACCGATCTTTTTGCTTATTCATAGCCTTTATTATCCATTCGTACCCTTGCCATAACACTTTTTGTTTCAAAGAACAGCAGCATCAGCTACCCTCAACTCAAGCTGATGTAGTCATTTAAGGTACACAATGTCTACTTATACTTCTAACTAGACCAGGGCCAGATGCTACTTCTTAAACCAACTTTAGCTCACCCTCCTAGGCTGCTAATAATTCAACAGTAGCCACCCTCAACTTAGGCGGTTTACCTGAGTTGAAGTGCATAATGTCCAAAATTAAACCAGGGCCAAAGCTAAGTGTTAACACCTTTTAGAGAGTGATTCAAACTTATTTGGATAGAACTAACACTAATAGGGCTCAACTGGGTTTATAAAGGAACACAAATATTTTTGGTGGGTCATTATTTTGGCTAAGTGGACTAACAAAATGAGGAGGCCTACTATCCTATCTTATTAGGTCGCACGCTCGACAATATCCAATGAACCAAGCAAGTTCTAGGTGTAACACTTATGCAAGAACTGCGCAAATACTCACACACACAGGCACTGAGTTAATTCCTATCCTAATGACTCTTGGGAATTAGATCTCATAGCTGTGCTTTGCCTCACTCTACATTTTAACGCCAATTTTAGAGTCACAAATGGTTGCATAATACTTTACCACATGATAAGAAGAAACAATTATACAAAAATTCAAAATACTTTGCCAATACTTTGCCACTATCACTTATCATCCATATATACAAAATGATGCCAAAAAAATATAAAATTACTTATATAAATAATCACTTCACGATATTTATAGCACATCACATGAAAATAAAAATGCAAACTAAATATGCTAGTTCTCTTAGATAAACATGAGGGCAAAGAACATCGACAATAAAAACCTCCATGGTACAAATATCACCCCCTTAAAATAATGCAATGTCCTCAAATCATGCAAAGTAAGAACAAGGAAGGAAAATACTTGTACAACCTCTCAGTCAGATGAGGCATCAGTCAAATGGTCTGAGGCTGCTCTAGCCTTGTCTTCAGCAATATTAACCCCTATGGTGGTAAGAGTCCTCACATCAACATCCTCTAGAATTGAAGGGATCTCACAGTGAATAGGGTTAGAAATTGGCCTCTGAGCTGTGGTCGAACTGGTGGAAACACCAGCAGCTTCATCTTGCAGTCTCTTTCTTCACTTTTTCTTTGATCTCTTTAATCTCTTAAGTTCTTCCTGCACATCATATTCCTCTATCTTCCATCGTTATGGCTGCAAGTTTTCTTTTTTTGGCTGCTTTCTTTGTGGCTTTATCTGCTTTTTCATCTGTCTCTATTACTTTATTACCCTTGTATATTATCGGTCTCCCCATTAGATCAACAAGACCTTTGTCCTTATCACCTATAAGCTGGGCTGGATTAAACATGGAATGCTGCGACTGTCGTTCCAATTCTGCTATATCTGCCTGAGCCTGTCTAAACTCCACCATGAACTTAGCAAAATTTGGAATGGACATGGCATCTATCTTCTTATTGATATGCTCCTCTATATCATCCATTCTTAGCTGAATGTTCCTGAACGGACGTACTGCTGCCTCTACAATTCTTTTAACAAAGGGTTTGAATCCATCTCCCATATAGCTAATTGCTTTTCAAACTTTTTCTTGGCTTGGAACGCTTTCAAAAAGTTCTTCTGGTTCATCGTGTATTCAGAATATTAGGGCGGAAAAATGCAGAGTCTTCAGACCTACCCGTAGGTATCAAATTTGAACCTACAGATATAGTAGGAGGCACATACATAGTCAGAGGTAATGGTATATTTGAAGAACCCTCAAATATTTTAGGAACTAGTGTCGGTTGAGTCTAATGAGTTGGAGGTCTGTTAACTCTCATATCTAACCTTGAAATATCCCTTGTCTTCTCACTATCTTATTTATGCATTGCCTGGACCTCATTATCAATTCCACTAATTAAAGGGACATTTTCCTGCCTGTACAACTCAGTGATCAGACATGAAAATGGAAGTGCAGTGGTAGTTTTGTGAGCGTGGGTAAATAATTCATCGATAATAATGTGGCTGAAATCTACAGTTGATCCTTTAATCAATGCAGCAACAATTACAGCTCTGTTGATTTCTAAACGGTCATCACCGCCTGTCGGTATTAGCCTCAGCCTCACAATTGCCCACCAGAACTTGTCCCTAAAACTTAGGGATGACTTAGATATCCTTTCGCGTGGGTTATGTAACCATGCAGGCTTACCTTCTTCTGTTAATATTTTGGCTAGCCAAGGCCTTTGGTTGCTCGCCGTGAACAACTGATGCTCTAAATCTGGTATTGCACCCGGTATCTGATATCTATGTTGACCCTCCTCACAGGAACTGTGTCTAGATTGTTTATGTCGCTGACTGATGCACCTGATGGACAGTCTTTCTCCAGCAACGCCAAGTAGTTGGCAAAAAATTCATAAACCAGATTCAATTGATGCAATCCAAGTGGTCGACTTATCTATGCTAACTTATATTAAATAAATCGACACTCAAGTTCTGGATACTCGTGCAGAGTTGTAATCACAATCTGATATTCTTCGAAAATAGGCCTCTTGATTTCCAACCTATCAGTTTTCTCAAGCCCTTTGAAAAAGTGTTTTCGAGCACCTTCAACCTGCCACCTGATAGCTTTCCGCAGTTGTGGGTCTTTGTACCAAACCAAGTTTGGGTCCTCTTATTCTGAAATATATACTTAGACGGGGTTAGATGTTTCAACCCCTTCCTCACCCAGGCTCAAGGTAGAGCTGCTGCTACTACTGCTACTACCCTCATCTTCAGACTGGAAGGATGAAGAAACTACCTGGCATCTTTGCCAAGTGTTGTGAGCCGGTGCATCCGAATCCTATGTTGGTTCTGGTCTGTCCTTTTGGCCTCTACCCCTTCCTCTAGTTAGTGGTAGTTTGTTTTCCATATCACCTGCAAGCGAGACATTTATCAATTTACAAACTTAAACCAGAAGACAACAAAGTTTTCGACCAGCGATGGGTAGGGCGATGGTCCGTCAAGTCTACGATGGTCCATCGACCCCAACCATCAGGTCAATTCTAGTAACTTTGAGTCTGGAAGCTCTGCGACGGCTTAAGGCGATGGGTCATCGGGTGTCCGACGGTCTACCGCACAAGCCGTCGCCTATAATTTTCAAATTCAAACCTTATTTTGGAGTTTTGTGGAACACCTTGCGTACACTTTATTTAAACATAATTGTCATGGTATTTTCATCAATAATACATCACTACTTTTTCCATTTTTGGTCCATGGGCTTCTTAGACTTCACCCCGGACAGTGTTTGTCAGGTTTTGACTTAGTTTAGACCCACAGAGAATTAATCAAGATTAAAGAGAATTGTTTCAACATTAAGACTTCACATACTTTCTTTGTTCTTAGTGTCGAATAAAATAAAAAGTGATAAAGAGATCCTACCTTATTATTGCAGTACTTGATCACTATTCTGACTTTCACACTAAACACAGGACACAAAATAGAACTTTACTTTTGTGAAGAACTTTTCTTTTCTTGTGATGGAGAGAAACAAAGAAAATATGAAGTTTAAAATAGACGGGAAATGGAAGAGAATAAGTTTAAGAAGAGAATGAAAAGTCCCAGATACGTTGAATGCATGGGAACTAAATAGTCTTAGGCACTTGAACAGTTGGGGCATTACTTAACCACTTTGAATTATCCTTTTAAAAATGTTTGGGTCGGATAAGAATGAAATTTTTGACAATTTAATTTGATCCGACCCGACCCGTTAAACTAGGGTTAAGTGTGACGGTTCAAGCAATGGTTCATCACACGTGTAACGGTCTATTGGGTGACCCATTGCCTCTTTTCGAGTGACTTACTTTATGACTCATTGGCGATGGTTGGGCCAATGATCTATCATACTTGCTATGGTCCGTCAGCTGATCCATCGCTACTTTTCCAGCAACCTGGTTTCTGGCCTTTGTTACAACGGTTCCTACAACGGTCCGCCGAGGCAGTGACGATCCATCGGGTAATCCGTTAGTCACTTCAACCTCTTTCAGCTTTTGTTTTTCTACACTGTCAGACCTGCACACTTACACAAACCCTTCAGCTTGCACAAAATAAGAAAATAACTTAAACTAATACTTTACACAACACACTGTGGGTTGCCTCCCACTAGCGCCTGATTTATTATCGCGACACAACTCAGTTATCACGATTACTCAAACTTTATCGAGATAGATAGTGGCAATACTCTTTATTGAGTCCATTGGACCGATATACAATTTAACATGCTTCCCATTAACTTTGAAGACACTTCCGTCTTTATTTTCGAGTTCCCCTACTCCAGATGAGTAGACTTGGTTAACTCTAAATAGTCCAGACCATTTGGATTTGAGCTTACCTAGAAAAAACTTGAGTTGGGACTTGAAGAGGAGCACCAAGTCACTTTTCTGAAAAATCCCCCTTTTCAATTCTATGGTCATGGTACTTCTTCATTCTTTCCCTGTATAAGTCAGCTCTTTCATAAGCTCCGAGATGGAACTCATCTATCTCATTCAGCTACCCCAGTCTTATATCCGCTGCCTCATTCCAGTTTAGATTAAGCCACTTCAGTGCCCACAGTGCTCTATGATCTAGCTCAATCGTCAAATAACACACTTTTCCATAAACCAATTGGTATAATGACATGCCAATCGGTGTCTTGAAATCCGTTCTATATGCCCATAAGGCATCGTCCAACTTTCTAGACTAATCTTTCCTGCTAGAATTTACAGTCTTGGCAATGATAGCTTTGATTTCTCGATTAGAGATTTCCACCTGTCCACTGGTCTGTGGGCGGTATAGGGTAGCCACCTTATACTGCTTGACTCCATACTTTGCCAAGGCAGCTCTGAACATCTTGTTGCAAAAGTGTGATCCTCTATCTCTTATGATGGTATGTGGTACCCCAAAGTGAGAAGATATTTCTCTTTAAGAATGCAACAACCCGCTTTCCTTCATTATCCGCCAGAGCCACTGCCTCAACCAATTTTGACACGTAGTCAACAACAACTATTATGTACTTTATCCCAAATGAGATCACGAAGAGTCCCATGAAATGAATCCCCCAGAAATCAAATAATTCTACCTCTAGAATTTTAGACATTAGCATCTCATGGTGCTTTAAGATGGACCTTTGCCTTTGATGTTGGTCACATCTCTTCATGAACTAGTAGGCATCTTTGAACAAGAAGGGCCAATAGTAGCCGCTTTGAAGTACTTTTCTTGCAGTCCTATCACCTGCTTGGTGACCTCCAACTGGGGAAGAATGGCCCGCTTCTAGTATTCTCAACATATCTACTTCTAGGATGTATCGCCTAATAATTCAATCCACACACCGCCGAAATAGATACGACTCATCTAAGAAATAATGTGTCACATCATGGAGAAATTTTTTCTTTTGATGAAAAGAAAGATTCTCCGGTATCACTTCACTTACCATATATTTTTCGAAGTCATCATACCAAGATACTTTTTTGAGCACTACAACTAATATTTTTTCATCTGAAAAGGAATCATCAATATCTAGCTCATCCTTGACTTCTTGCTCGCCTTCAAGTCTGGATAGGTGGTCTGCTACCTGATTCTCACATCCCTTTCGATCCTTGACTTCAAAGTCAAGTTCTTGAAGTAGCAATACCCATTGGATCAACCTTGGTTTAGCGTCTTTCTTCGCTATTAAGTACCTCAAGGTAGAGTGGTCAATGTGCACCACTACCTTGGTACCCAAAAAATATGCCCGAAACTTCTCAAAAGCATACACAACTGCTAGAAGTTCCTGCTCAGTCACGGTATAATTCTTTAGGGCCTTATTCAAGGCATTGCTTGCATAATATATCAGATGGAACTACTTTTATTTCATTTGGCCAAGAACGGCTCCAAGTGTGACTCCATTAGCATCACACATAACCTTAAATGGCTTCGTCCAATCAGGAGAAATGATAATTGGGGCCTCTACTAGTTTCAGTTTAAGGCACTCAAACACCTTACTGCAGTCATCATCAAAAGTGAACTTATCCTCCTTCTCCAAAAGTTTGCAAAACGGGTTTGCAATCTTTGAGAAGTCCTTTATGAATTTGCGGTAGAACCCCGCATGACCGAAAAAGCTACGTACCCCTTTGACTGAGATAGGAGAAGGTAGTTTCTCAATCACTTCAACCTTTACCTTATCAACCTCAATTCCTTTAGCTAAAATTTTGTGACCGAGAACAATGCTTTCCTTCACCATGAAGTGGTACTTTTCCCAGTTAAGGACAAGGTTGAACTCTTCACACCGCTGTAATACCCGACTAAGATTCAACAAGAAGAGCTCAAAAGAATCACCGACAATTGAGAAATCATCCATAAAAACCTCTAAGGTGTCTTCAACCATATCAGAAAATATTGACATCATGCATTGCTGAAAAGTGCGGTTGCATTACACAAATTGAAAGGCATCCGCTTAAAAGCAAACGTATCATATGGGCACATGAATGTCGTCTTTTCCTGATCTTCAGGAACAATAGAAATCTGGTTGTAACCCGAATACCCATCTAAGAAACAGTACCAACCTCTTCCTGCTAACCAATCAAGCATCTGATCCATGAAAGACATTGAGAAGTAGTCCTTCAATGTCCACGAGTTGAGTTTTCTATAATCCATACACACCCTCCACACAGTAGTAGGCCTGAGTAGGATCAACTCGTTCTTCTTGTTAGCCACAACTTTCATGCCCCCTTTCTTGGGCACGCACTGAATAAGATTCACCCACTTACCGTCTGAAATGGGATATAGTACTCCTGCATCTAGCTACTTGATGATTTTCTTCTTTACCAACTCTTGCATAGGTAGGTTTGGATGATGTTGATGCTCAATAGCCAGAACATAATCCTCCTCTAGATGAATCTTATGTGTACATATACCCGGAGGGATACCGATGATGTTTGGAATCGTCCAACCAATATGCCTCTTATATCTCTTAAGAACAGAGATGAGAGATTCCACCTATTTCTCACCCAGATCAGCAGCAATAATCACAGGTAGTGTATTCCCACTGCCTAGGAACACGTACCTTAAATGACCGAATAGCTCCTTCAGCTCCAAGGTAGGTGGCTCTTCTATAGAAGGCTTAGCAGGTGGACTTAGATGATTTTTCAAGTCCAAATCCAACTTCTTGGTTGCATATGAATAAGACCCCATGCCTGTTAAGGCACATACCATCTCCTCATAATCTTATATACCATCATGATCAAAATTCATCAATACAGCAGCTAAAGACTCCACAATAAATTTTTCTTCTATAGGAACTTCCTGCTCCTCCTCATAATAAACATCCATAATAAAAAATATGCTCATATATTTATACTTTTTCATGGACTGGCATACATCAAATAAAACTACTTCATCATTCAACCTGAACAGTAGCTCATTGGCACTCAAATCAATAGGGATACTCCCAATAATGAGAAAAGGTCAGCCCAAGATTATGGGCACCAAAAAATCCACCTCACAATCAATAATGACAAAATCAGCCAAAAATATAAATTTGGCCACCTTAACTAATACGTCATATAGAATCCCCAAGGGCCATTTCACAGACCTGTCCGCCATAACTAATCTCATGTTTGTGGGAGTAGGATCCCCCATTCTCATACAACAAGCAGCATCAAGTTTATACTAGCTCCTAAATCACATAGAGCTTTTGCGAAATCAAGAGGCCCTATAGTGCACAGGATGGTAAATGCTCTTGGGTCTGCCTTCTTCTGCACCATTGACCATATCAAAATCACACCACAATGATGGAGATTATCCACCGGCTCAAAAATAACTATCCATTTCTTCGTAACAAGGTCTTTCATGAACTTTGCATACCCGAGTATTTGCTCTAATGCCTCCACCAATGGCAAATTGATAGTCAACTACTTAAGCATAGCCATAAACTTTCCCATCTTTGTTTTGTCAACTTTCTTTTTTAATTGATGGGGAAATAGAAGAGGTGGTTTTGGGAGTATAGTAACCACCACTTCAGCCTCTTTTTCCTTGCTCTTCTCCAACTCATCAACCTGCTGATGGTTGGATAGTGTATCATTAATAACCTCATCCAATTTCTCAGACGCCATTGGATGATCAATCTCCTCTTCATCAACATCATCTACCGCAACATAACCCACAGGCTTGCCCATATGAGGGCTTGCCAATACCTTACCACTCCTAGTGGTAACTGCCATACATGAACCATCCTTCTTCAGGTTCTGAACTGTGTCGCTTGGTAATGTGCCACTTTTCCTCTGATTTAATATGGCAGATAGTTGGTTCATCTTCTACTCCAACTGTTTTATCGAAGTAGAGTGTGAATCAACCAGCTGATTCATCAAAGACAAATCACTTTTCATCTCAGCCACCCCAGTATTTGTTGCTTCCACTTCCTTCAACAACTTAGCCATCATGTCCTCCATGGACATCTTTACAGAACTAGTCGCATCAGCCTTGCGGTATCCAGGAGGAACATACAACCCACTCCTATCATATTTATTCTTCTAATTTCTTTGATCACGGTCCTTATAGCCAGATATGTCATAATAATTCTGACCTTAGTTTCCTTGGCAACCACCTCGGAAACCTCCTGATTGTTCAAATAATTAGCTTCCTCCTCAAAATCGAATTCATCCCTTCACTGTGATGCCACAACTTTAACCTTCTTTGTCTTTCCGAATAATAAGTGTTTAGTGAGATAACCCATTTGCGTCTTCATGTGTTCCATGTCTTGGTCATGTTCTTATTCCCTTTGCCTTTGCTCTGCAATCATGATAATAGTTATAGTAGATCTTTCTACCTCAAAATCCCTGGTATGCGAAGCTCTACTCTACTTTGTCATACGATCAAGCATCTCAGCTGCTTCAGGAAAAGTGAGGTCCATGAATGAACCACCCGTAGCATTATCTACTACTGTCTTTGTCACAGAGTTCAAGACCTGATATAAAATCTCCAACAAGTGGACATTGGTCATCTAATAATTTGGACACTATATAAGCTTCTTCTTGAATCTCTCCCAAGTCTCATGGTGAGCTTCAGTTAGAAACTATTTGAAGTTACTGATTTTATCTCTCAATTGTTCCCTCTTAGATGGCGGAAAGAACCTTTTTAGGAAAGCATCTTTTAGTTGCCTCCAATTGGTAATAGAGTCAGGAGTTAGCCCATTCAACCATAAAGCTGCCTCCCCAGACAGAGACAACAGGAACAACCATAACTAAATATCATTTTGCCCAACTCCTGGGTTGTCAAACGATTTGCATGTCTAGAAAAAGTTGACCAAATGCATATTCTGGTCATCACCTGCAAGTCCATCAAACAGCCCTTTGAGGTAAAACAACTGGATCATAGTAATTGTAATATTAAACTTAGCTCTAGGTTCTAAGCACAGAGGAATAATAGCCCCTATTGCACTAGCTCCATCCAAGTCATCATCATCATCTATAAGGTTAAATTGGATGGCCTGACGCTCTGGTCTCGCCCTAGCAGGGCGATTTTTGTTGACATTCCTATTCACTGGTGCAGGCATATTGTCTGCAAGCCTCTGGTTGACCGAATTTAATAAATTATCATCACCCAGATGATCATCATCTGTGTTTAGTGCCCGACCTGGATTATCTGTATTCTACTGATTCAGTTGTGCAGCTGCTAAAGCAGTTAGTCTAGCTTTTTCCTGCTGAGCAACTACCCTCTCTGGGTCCTGTTGACCATCCATTCTTCCAATAAGTTGAGGTTCCAGATGAATAGGTGATAAAGTTTCACCTGATCTCTGTGTACTTGGCATACAAGACAATAAACTTGCGAAAAACAAAAACAACAGACAAAAAGTAAAATTTGGGAAACTTTGACCAAAGGTCAATTAACAATCACAAACTTAATTTACAACTGTATTCCCTGGCAACGATGCCAAAATTTGATACACCAAAATTACAACTTTCTTATGAAAGTGTAAGCAGTCGTTGTCAAATATAAAACCCAACGAAGGTTGGGGTCGAATCCTACAGGGAATACTCGTGCAATTGAGTAAGTTGATTTTTAATGGACTATTGATCTAAGGTTTCGGGATAAAGGGGGTTTTAAATGTGTTAGTACTATTATTTCACTCTTGTATCACTCTGAGGTCTAGTTGCTGAGAGTTAATGCAAATATAACTTCAATAAGAGTAAGATAACTAGGGTTATGCTCACCAAGATATTCAAGCAGTTAGGGTTGTGAATCTGTGGTCAATTTCTAACTTATGATTTCAATTGCAAGAAGTATTTAATTCTAAGGATTTACCTACTTATTTCTCAACCTAACGGGTATTTTACTCTTTACTTCTTTCAAACTTAAATGATTCATGCATTATTCAATAGAATTCTCATGAGGGTTGATCCTATTAGGGAGTTAACCCTTAACCTAAAGGGTAAATCTATGGATTTCATGTGAATCATCTCTTTTCCCAACATCCACTTTCCTGTTCAGACAAGTGGTGTTCATGGGCTTACTTCTCAAGTTTTCAACCAAGAGATGTCATTATAATGAAGAGAGGTTCATACAATTTAGACAAGTGGTAGAAATCAGATGAATTGACAACCCCAATCAACTCTCTACATCTAGGCTCCCATAACCCTAGTTATCGAAGCTTAGCCACTCATTTCCATATAAGATATCAAAAACATATTGATATTCAAATAACTTCAAAGGAGTACTTACAAAAGTAACAATATTGTTCTCTTAATCTTCAATGGAAAAGTATAGAAATAATAGTCAGATCTTAAGTTTTTGCTTCCAATCTCCAAGAATAATGTTTCAAGGCTCTCAATAGAGGAGAAAAGTATGATAATACTGTCAAAAGTCCCGAAATAAAACCTAATACTTAGTATTTATATGATTCCAGACTGGGGTTTTAAAATTCAAATTTGGAATTGCCGTTTCATGCTCCACAGATCGGGCGACGGTTTGTCGATAAGGCGATGGTCCATCACGAGACTTCCAGTGGCATAATATTTTGTTTCTTGGCGACGGTCTAGGCCGATAGTCCATTGCAGTGGCGATGGCGTATCGCATGGACCATTGCGGGACTTCCAGTGGCATAATATTCTGTTTCTTGGGGACGTTCTAGACCGATGGTCCGTTGCAGTGGTGATGGTCTGTCGTATAGACCGTCATGGGACTTCCAGTGTCAGAACATTCTATTTTTTGGTGACAGTTTAGGCCGATGGTTTATCGCATGATCAATGGTCTGTCGCCTGGACCGTTGCTTGTCATTTTTTTGTTGGTTTGCCCAATTTTTCCAAGTTATTCTTCGCGTTCAGTCCTTATCCTGAAAACACTAAAACCCAATGTTAAATACGATAATAGTTGCTTGAAAACACACAATTATCCTAAGAGAAAGGCTTAAAATATTCCGTTAAAAGCCGGAACATCAGTAATCTCTTAAACAAGAGAGAAGAGTATTACTAGAATATGCAATCCTGACTTTTCCTTGATGTCCACCACTAAAAGTGAATTCTAGATTAACCACCAACCTTCATCCAAATTCTACCTAGAGCCCAACATAGACATTTAAAAACCATAAGACCAAATTAACTCCAAGGTTTCCAATTAAACCAAAACCATTAAAAATCAAAACATGGCAACCAAGGCCTTTTCAAAATCATTTGAATCCAACCAAAACCAATTTATATTCCTTTAATCATTTTTGAAATGCAAGATTTAAGAATAGTCAAACCATATTATTAAATTATATTCAACAATAATTTCACAAATAGTTTGAGGGTATATAATTTCCAAAACCAAAACCAAGTAATTGGGGAATCCATAGTACCCCAAAATCCATTTAACATTCCCAAGCATCCCACAATGTTCATAAAATAAATATAGCGTGAATAACACATCATAATCTATCGAAAATCAATTAAATAAATAATCATGTCAAAGCCCTTAATTATGCAAAAACCCAAATTAAAAATCTTGAATTTAATAATCAATTTCATGCCATAATAAAATACAAATACAAGGACAAAGATACGCGTAAGCTCTATGAGCTAACCTATCTAATGACTTGACCCACAAATCATATCAATACTTTCGACCTGAACCTCCATCCTAAAGGTTACAACCTTTCCCACTATTGTACTTCCCAAGTCATTAACCTTATCCAACCTACCAGTTTACCTTCATAACTCTCGCATTGCTATTTCTAAGCTTATCATATTCCCTTTCATCAAAGTCAAGCATCAAGCTTCTAGCCTAGGATCTACCAACCACTATTCAATACTCTCAAAATACCCTATATATAATGGAATATACATATACGGTCCTGTCAACAAGAAGGACAGTCCAAATTCCTATCCACCAACCAACAATCTATCTATTTTCGGGGAAACCATTCCCTTTATGCATACAAGAACAAAACACCGCATGGAAAAACAATAAGATGAAGAGAACCTTTATCTGAGAGATCCCTAAATTGCTTCTTTAAGCACCTTTAACCCCTCTAGAATCATTCTATAAATAAAAAATAGAAATTGGATAAGTTTCCAAACCAAGATCAATCCCAAAGCAACCTTTCCATTAGAAAAGAGTTTAAGACCTTAGACTCTATAGCTCAAAATTAGAATAAATAAAAAAGTGAAACATTCTTGAATGCCTTGTAGCCTCCTGATTATAAGTGTGGTGTACGACATACCCATAAATAAGACTCAACTCGACAAGGCTTTGTGGACACCCCAAGACACTGAATCTTAAAGCTCTGATACCAACTTGACAAGACCCAAACTAGAGCCTTGTTGTAATAGGCAATCCCAAGCCTAACCAGGATCCAGAACAACCCCCGTTACCCAACCTAACCACCAAACGTATACCTTGAGTTAGCTGAAGTTCGAACATGTAACAAGATAGAGTATCCAACCATGTGGTGACTCTAGGATAAGTCTATATACGAAACCAACCCAACCAAGTCCAACCACCCAATGACCAATCAAACCAATGCCAAAACCCATGAACCAAAACCAAATATAATAATCTGATGCATGTACATATATATATATGAAAAATAACTAATCCAGACATACCCAAGTCCACAACTGTCCGTACAAAGCCTCTAGACCAACTATAGAGTACCTAGTCGGGACATGCCCCCGACCATAGCCAAAAACCAAAGTCTATGAAAGACAAAAAAAATGTAAAGTAACCCATGACGTGAAATAGATGCCTTCCTAACTATGGAAGCTCACCACTTTAATCTGACATTGACTGTCCCCAAATATGATCACTAAGTAGGAGAAGTAGAATAGCCGATCCCTGCATAGCATGGGTATACAACCGCTCAAAGATGGGTTAGTGTGTGAGCACTAACAAGTACTCATGATAAGGATAAAGTAATGTTATTTATAAAACCAAGTAAAACCATCCATAATGCATATAACCACATATATATATATATATATAATCATGCCGGAAAAAGGAATCGGGTTTAGCATGCCTTTAAAACCTTTACTTGGGCTATGTAGCTTTGCCGTCCTAAACCACCCACGGGCTATATGGGTTCAGCTCTCCTTGCTGAAAGGGCCCTAGTGCATATAGTTGCATGACCAGGGAAGAAAACCCGGGGTGACTAGTACATCCCCCAAATATAAAGTGTGACATCATGCAAACGATCACCAAGACCAAACCTCACATTGGCAAATATGAATTTCCAATTTTGTTCACCCCAGGACCTCTACCTTCCATGGCTTTTCTAAGCACCCCGCCATTATTTCCCTATTAAAACCATTACCAAGCAATCAACCAATCAATTTACCATTTATTAACCAAGGCCATTAGTAGTGGTATCGTCATACCAACTATACTTGTAAGTACTATCTATAGACAGCCATGTATAGGTTTAAGGGATTCCATATACCTTTCATTAACCATATTAAACCACTTAGGGGATTCCCATGTACCCCACAAGCATAACAAATTTCATAGCCACCAAGGCTTTACCATTTAATCCATCCAAACCATGTACACTATTTGTAACATTTAAAACTATTCCAAACTATTTATGATCATGCCAATCATTTAAAATATTTATATCATTTAAACCATTTAAACCATGCAAAGCAAGCCAAATCCATTTAGGGTTCCATTACCAAACCAAACCATGCAAGAGTTCCAATAAAAGTTCAACAATAGAGTGAAAACATTCTTTTAGGCAGTTTATCAAACATATTGAGGGCATACCTTTACCAAGACCAAAACCAATGCATAAACCATTATAATTAGGGTTACTCAAGATCCATTTGTTAAGCGATAACCAACGAGTACCAACATATGCAATCCATTACGAAAAACATGTAAAAATATAGTTTAAACTAAAACCAAACCATATGCATCAAGACCCTCAACATATATTTCAAAAACCACTATTCATGATTCATAAATCGAAGTTTAAAACATAATAAACATGCCTTTAGTTGGAACTAATAATGAGGTAAGAAGTACATGCCTTATAAAAGAAAATTCTAAAGATAAACATGACTCTTGATCCCTTTGAAGTGTTTCCATCCTTTAATAAGTGTTATAAAAGGCCACCAAGGGTTATATAACGTGAGGACATAAGGTATTTGAGGTAGGAAATATTAGGACTACCCTTGACTTAAAATTAAAAACAAGCCACATCCAGGGGTACAACTTACCTATACTATCCGTATCCTAGGGTACGAGTGGTACCCCAACTTGTACCCAAGACCTTGCCAAGACCCTACCTACTGGTTTTTATATGGTTCACACCTCCCTAACTTATACCTAAGGGTACGAATGGTATACCAAATCGTACCCACCAACCGTACCTTAGGCAGATTCCACAAGACAACTCAAACAAGCACTATATGACTTGCCTTACACTACTTGTATTTTACTATACAACTCATACCAATATGAGTTGTATCTTGGGCAGTAGATACACCAAACATATTGCCTAGTGTACGAGTGAACCACCAAGCCTCCTTTTACTCGTATCCAAGGGTATAATTGGTACCTTGAGTCATACCAAGCCTAGTAAGTCCAAAACTAAGAAAATTTCGCAAGGTTCTAAGACTTAGGGTATTTCCCCTACCATGGTGCATCAACACACAATCGATACCAACCCGAGATGTATCATAATATAATACTAAACCATTAGTACCTTCGATCAAGGTCAAAACTAGAGCCAAAGTCAATTTATCTTTCAAATTCTCAAAACTATCCTCACACATATCCAACCACAAGAACTTGACCTTTTTTTAAGTAAACTTGGTCAATGGGGAAGCTATTGTCAAGAAAATCTTTATAAATCTTCTATAGTAACCGGCTAGAACCAAGAATCTTTGAATGTCAGTTAGAGTCATAGGTCTAGGTCTCTTATTAACCACCACAACCTTTTGGGGATCTACTATGATCCCTTCACTGGAGATAACATGACTAAGAAAAGCTACGACTTTCAACTAAAACTCACACTTGGAGAACTTGGCATACAAATGATGTTTCTTCAAAGTTTGCAACATGGCACGGAGGTGATCATCATGATCTGCCTCACTCTTAAAATAGACTATGTTGTCATTAATGAAGACAATAACAAACATGTACAAGAACGGATGGAAGACCTTATTCATTAAATCCATGAATGCCACTGGGGCATTGGTCAACCTTAAAAACCTGACGAGAAACTCATAGTTACCATATCGAGTTCTAAAGGCAGTTTTAGGGATATCCGCATCCCTAATTTTAAGCTGATGATAACCCGATCTAAGATCAATCTTAGAGAAATACTTTGCACCCTGAAGTTGATCAAATAAATCATCTATTCTAGGAAGAGGATATTTATTCTTTATGGTCACTTTGTTCAACTAATGATAATCAATACACATGCAAAAGAAACCATCCTTCTTGCGTAGAAACAACATGGGAGCACCCTAAGGAGATACACTAGGATAGATAAAAATTTTATCTAAGAGGTCCTTCAATTGCTCCTTAAGCTCCTTTAGCTCCACTGGATCCATTCTATAAGAAGGGATAAAAATCGAGTGAGTGTCTGGAACAAGATCAATCCCAAAATCAATTTCTCTATTGGGAGGTATATGGGAAGATCATCAAGAAATACCTCGGGAAACTCATTCACCACAGGAATAGATTCTAGAGAAGGCTCTTCTGAGTTAGAATCTTTAACCCGGACCAAAGATACAAACACCCCTTTGAAATCAACTTTTGGACTATAAAATAAGAAATGAACCTTCCCTTGGGCACTAAGGAACCACCTTCCCATATAATGACCGGCTCATTAGGGAATTTAAAAATGACCCTACGAGTCTGACAATCTAAGAAAGCATATGAATGTAACCAATCCATCTCTAAAATGACATCAAAATTACCCTTGTCTAACTCTATCAAGTCTACAAGAGTATCTTTACCACCACAGATACCACACATACCCTATAGACTCTCTTAATAACCACAGAGTCTCCTACCGAAATAGAAATAGAAAAACGAACCGATAGACTCTTGGGACCACAATCAAGATGCACAACCACATATGAAGTCACATAAGAAAGTGTAGACCTTAGATCAAACAAAAAATATACCTCATGGGAGAAAAGTCTTAACATACCCATGAAAACATCAGGAGATGCCTCAAAATCCTGGAAAGTAGCAAGTACATACAATTAGTTCTGGCCATCGCCAGTGTCAAAAACAGAAGCAGAAGCAGACATGGTACCCTTTGGTGCAGGAGTAAGTGGAGTAACAATAAGGGCCTTGTTGGCCCAAGAGAGAAGGGCACTCATGCTACATGTGCCCAATCTGAACATAACTAAAATATCTTTTTCTCTCCTTCTCACACTGACCATGATGACTCTGACCACAGAATCAGTAAGAAGGGCGGGGTGGAGCTGACTGAGCAATACTAGCTTGGAATTGCGCACCTTCTACCCAGAACCCACCGTTAAATTAAGATTGACGACAACTCGATGACTTTGGCTAAGGAGAGTGAACACTAGACAAGGAGAAAAAATCAAAAATCCCCCACTTCTTTCGTGACCACTTGCCACCATCTCTACCACTCTGCTCAGAAGGCCTAAATTTTTTCCTTGCCTTTCACTAATCTTAATTTGCTTCTTTTTCTCTTCTTCCACTTGTTGCATATACACAATCAACCTAGAAATATCCATGTTTTTAATTAACAAGGCCACCTTGCTCTCAAGGACTAACTCACAAACTTATGCATCCTAGCCCTCATGTTAGAAACCATCTCGGGAGCATACCTTGATAATTTATAGAATTTTAAGCCATACTCTTGAACGAACATCCTACCTTAATTCAAGTTCAAAAAATCTTTGGCTTTCACTTTCGTCAACTCTTGAGAAAAGAAGTGGTCTAAGAAAGCCTCAAAGAAATCCTTACAAATAGCTAGAATAACATTAACAACTCTAGACGGCTCCTACCCTTCATACCCTTAGTATGCTACATCGTTCAATTGGTAGGAAGCAAACTCAATAGCCCTAACCTACAAAGCATGCATCATTTAAAAGATCTTCTCCATTTTATCAATAAAGCCTTGAGGATCCTCTTTAAACTTTTTACCATAAACATAGGAGGGATCAAACTCATGAATTGGTCAATTCTTGTGGCCTCAGAAGAAAAAGTTACCAGAGTACCACGCTCTGATTGAGAGGCTATCAATTGAGTCAAGAGGTTGATGGAGCGACGAAAATAGACATTAGTAGCATCCCCTTAAGGTGACAGAATAGGAAGGTCACTCTCACAGTCGGGGTTAGTGGGGACGGGTGAAACCCTATGAAATTAGCTAGATATTGCAGCCCTAGCCCGAGTCTGAAATCTATAAGTTAGATGAGATTCGTCCATAGGGCCCTCAGTTGGGGCAGAAGTGTTTGCCAGAACCTCAGATCTCCTTGGAGGCCTGATCTGAATGATAGCAAGTAGAATTCAGAGGAATCTAAGACCTTAGAATTTATAGCTTACGATTAAAACACAAGAAAGGGAAATATTTAGTAAAATGTCTTGTAGACCTTGTTTTAAAAGGGTGGCGCACTTTACACCCATGAAAGAGACTCTACTTGACATGGTATTGTGGATACTCAACTGACTATAAACTTGGCTCTCATATAAACTTGACACGAACCAAAATTGAGCTATGTCGTATGGGTGCCTCAAGCCCACGTAAACTGGAGGTCGCCCCAATAACCCAACCTAATCGTCATATCAATCTTAAGGGTCCGGTGAATCCCAACCATATCATAAGATAGCAGAAAATATACTACAAGTCATAACTTAAACATGTCTAAACACTTTATTAGATTCATCAGACTAACCTATATACCCAAGTCCACAGTCATCCACAATACCCCTATACAAATCAATAGTTAGAATATATATGTTGGGACAAGCCCTCGACAATGGCCAAACCAAGTCAAAATAAGATTAAATCTAAAGATAGGAGACCAAGAATAAATGTTTTTCGATGTAAGGACGTTCACCACTCCAAAGTCAATGCACGAACTGACTCGATAACCTAATCATTCCACAGGAAGAGAAGATGATGTTCCGGCCCCTATGTTGCGTGGGGACATAGCTTTCGAAGATAGTTAGCGGTTGGAGCGCTAGCATGTAACTGAAGAATAAGGATAAAATAACATCATCAATTAATAATAAGTCAATATATCATATTCACCCATCTTCATGACCTTATCCATACATGTAGGTACATTACATGCCAAACAAGTAAACAAGCCTTAACAACATTCTCTAGGAACTCAATCACGAGACATAAAGTGAAGGACTTCGACCTTCCACACTTAGATTCAAACAATTTTTATTAAGTATGGGACTTCAACCACATTCACATATTACTTAGATGAAGGACTTTAACTATGTATACACTCATTAAGCAAAGGACTCTAACCACATACACATCCATTTAAGTAAGGGAATCTAACCACACATGCACATTCATTTATGCAAGGGACTATAACCACACTCGCATATTCATTTAGGAAAAGGACTTTAACCACTTGCCTGCATATTTGGAAAGGGACTCTAACCTTATGAAGTATTAGATAGGGGACTCTAACCCAGGCCATTTTATTTGGAGAGACACTTCAACCTTAAGAGATCTCATTGCACAAGGGGCTTTAACCATAAGTGATCTCATTAGGCACGAGACTTTAGCCTCAAGAACTTTCATTAGGCAAAAAACTTTAACCTTGAGCCATTAAGACTATCACTAGTTGACATTGGGACTCCAAACCTTTGTCCATACATGATCATCTATTCAATTCATACTTAAAGACTTTAACCCATTTAGATAATTCAACACTATACATGACTACATGGTCTTCATGGGAGCCTTCATTGCTCAACCATTTCAACAGGAAAATGCCTTAACTCAATTCTAAATATAATCTAATTTAGGGTCATCAAGACCTTCACAAACCATTAACAAATCATTAGCAATCTTATACCACATTCTTACACACTTTTGTTCAACACACAATTCAAGTTCATGTTCATATAGAGACTTTAACCCCTCATTAACCATCAACCAACACGGTAATCAATTTCACAATACATTACTAATAATACCTTTACAATATCATTTATAAACTATTCATACTTATTAGGCTATTTCCCTAGTTCAAAACACCACCAACATAAGACTAAGCAATTTACTTAGATATTTTCACAAACGCCTTGTGTGTATGCCTTCACCAAGGCTATTTTTATGGTAGAAATCATCAAGATTAGAGTTAATCAAGACCCATATGTTATACCACATATAACAAGTACCCACATTTTCAAATCATCATCCATAACATGTATAAACAAAAGTCTAAACAAAAGTCAACATTATTACTACATATTATAAGGGAGAATGAGGAGTTTGGTCATCCTCACATTACTCTTTTGATAAATTAAAGAACTACACATGGCTTTCCTTGTCTTTTTCTTGCATTCCCATTACCCTCACGAATTTTTCTTTTAGTCAATCCAACGTGGGCCTTAGTTGTTGGTATATTCATGTTGAAATAAAACAATATTTTATGGATCTATTCTTGTCTTTTACTCTCACCGAATATTTATTTTCTTCATTATATTTTGATTTGATATGAAATTTAAGGAAACGAAGAAGGTTTTTTGAATATTATGGTCTTAACTTAATACAAAATTAAATTTGCAATAATTTTAACTACTATCTTATAGATTTTTCTCATATTATATTCATTCATCCAAAAATATATAATAATAGGATAACTTAATAAATAATATCTTGTATTTATGATTTTTCTTAATGGGCATTAAAAAAGACAAAAGAATATTTAAAATGGGGTGAATAGGGCATTCTTTTAAGGGATATATAAAGAAAAAATTTGACAAGTAAATAGATCAAATGTAGTAATCTATTAATGTTAGTTTGATTATCATTGAATATTCTTATAGATCATTATGAATTTAATTTATATAATGACTCTAAATTAAGGTTATAATTATTATAATATAAATTTGAAGTCATTGAAATATTTTGTTTCAGATAATTCTATAAGATGGAAAAAAATATTGCGAAACTCTTACCATTGAAATCATGAGAGAAACTAAAACATCAATAAATATCAAAATATTTTATTTCTATTTATAAATAAAGAATTACGTATTCACAAATTTATAAAAGTATCAATATTTTTTATTTATGATCTTATTTGAATCCTAATTATTACATATTTTAAATCAAATTATTTTATAAAATATCAAATTACTTGTAGAATTTGGCATATTATAATACTTTGGTAATTAGGGGTGTGCAAAAATCGAACTGATAAAAATGTTATTGGTTTATTGTTATTGGGTTAATGGTTTTATAAAAGTAAATTATTGGGTTACTGGTTCGGTTCGATTTCTTATTATTAGTTATTGCATAAACCGATAACTCAATAAGAATATATATATATATATATATATATATATATATATATATATATATATAGTTTCTCTTTAATTTCTATAAATTAACAAACCTATTATTTTAATTATATAAACTCTTAAATTCTCCTAACAACATTTAGTTCAAACTTGAAGATTCTTATAAATTAAAACACATAATGTAGGATTTTTGGTTACAACTAACATTTATTTTTTTTCATGTTACTTACTACTATTTCTATTTTATGAGTATTTTCTTAGCGGTTAAATCGAAAATCGAATCGATAAACACTAAAAATCGATAAACCAAAAATCGATAAAAAATCTTATTGGTTTGGTTATTGGTTTAAAATATTTAAAAATAAAAAATCAATAAATCAAATCAATTATATATAAAATCGAATCGAACCGACCGATGCATACCCTACTGGTAATACTTTCTTCCTCACAAATCATTTTTTATCTAAAATTATCCAGTTATTTGATTAAATATTTTCATAATTATGAAAACTTATCAACAAGATATGTCTAATAAACAATTCAATTATAATAATTATAAAGTTAAAAAAATATAAATTATATTTTTAAACTTAAATTCTTATTTTTATAGCAGACTTTGGGCTCTGGCTAAGCACGGGCCTCATGAAACTAGTTCATCATTAGGAAACAAAATTCTTTTCATCTGATTTCAAAATCACCATGTACACTTACTAATTCAAGTGTAAAATATATGGGTTTAGAGTTATTTATCAACAGGTAAAGTTCGATGCCTTAGACAACTTGATTTACCTAGAGTCTTGACTTCGCTTTGCCTTTTGAAGATCACCCTTGAAACCCTAGTCTCCAGTTCTTCACAAATGAGTTTGAGAGAGTATTTAGGGTGTTTGATCCATAAAAATGGATGTTTATGGACTAAAAACACTTATATAGTTAGGGACATAGGGTTTTGGGTGTAGGAAATGACCATAATGTCCTCAACTTAAAGCTGGAAAATGAGTCTGTATAAGGGTACGACTCACTTAAGGAACCGTACCCTAGTGTATGAGTGGTACCCTAACTCATACCCTAGGATTATCCTAGGTCACCTACACTGGTTAGGGTACTCCTACATATCATTGAGTTGTATTCAAAGGGTACAACTCATTCCCTCACTCGTACACTCCACCGATCCAAAAACAGTCCACTCCAAGTTAAGACCTTACTTTATATGATTAGTCTTGGTACGACTCATACCTTAAGGTATAATTCGTTGGAGGTTTAATCATTCCTAGAATAGTGAATGACCCTTGCCATACTGCCTAAGGTACAAGATGTAAGGGATAGAAGGATGTGACTTGTATCCAAGGGGTACGACTCATACCCCTAGTCGTACCTTACTCAGTGACATTTAATGAAGAAATTCTCCTGTTGGTTCAAAGCCTAGGTGTTTCAAAAACCACTATTTAAGAATCATAATCATACTTTAAAAACATGATATTTACTAACTAACAATGAGGGAAGAGTCACATGCCATATTCAAAAAGATTCACGAAAGAAACTTTACTCTTGAGCCTCTAGATGAACACCTTTAAAGACCCTAGCCCCAATTTCCTTGAGAGAGTTTAGAGAGGATTTTGATCTTTCAAACTATGTTATGAGAGGCTACAATATGTTTTAAGACATTGCGACTTAAGTATTTTGGGGTGGGAAATGGCCGGAATACCCTTAACTTAAAAGTTGAAAACATGGTCGTTAGAGGGTATGACCACCCTACCCAAACTGTACCTTATCATATGAGTAGTGCCCACCACTCATACCCTAGGCATCATTTTGAACCTTAACACTGACCAACATACGACCACAAGGGCCAAATCATATACTATCATACGACAAGTACCCTAGAACTATACCCTAGGCAGAATAGAATCATTTAGGCAAGACATAGGACATCATATATTTTGGCATAATACTTCTAGTACCCTAACATATGACTAGTACGATCCATTTGTACCTTGTATAGAAACCAATCAAACTACACTAATCATCATATGAGTGGAGGGACCCTAAATTGCACCACATAATATGACTAGTATGCACAAGTCATATAATGGCCAGAATACTCAACCTACAGAAAGTTTCTAAGGGTCCAAAGCCAAGTTTACTACACCAATAGCTACTTCTCGGGGTCTCACATTAACTTTTTTTCTTTTTATTTTTAACACTTCTTAATTCATTAAGTTTTAATTAAAGCACTTAAGAGCTTTGGATCAATTTTAGGTCAAACCAAAAAAAGAAACAGGCTACATATCAGGCTATCAAAGAGTAAAATAATGGCTTAATGGGGCTAACTGGGATTATGCACAAGGGTAGATCACAAAGGGTATGAAACATGGCTATTAAAGAAATGCCTATATCATCTCCTAAACCCATACTATTTATTTTACTTTGCTCACATACCAGGCAAGCTCTAAACATCAAATGCAATAAGAAACACATTAAAACCTTACATCACACATGGAACATGCTCAACTCAAGTAGGATCATCATAGACTCTTAACCAAGCAATCACATGAATTCAAAATTAAGACAACAATATTCAAGAGTAATAAACTAGAGCCTAGGAGTCTTAAAAGTAGTAATTCACACAAATAACATGATTTTACACTAAAAATCCACTTGCATCACACAATCACCTATAGCACTAACAAGAGCATCACACTTACCTAATCACAAAAATTTTGAAATTACTCCTAAAAAGAAAAAGGATATTGGATTCATGGGGCGCCCCCTTATAAAAGAACCAAAAATGAACAACCACAGGGTGGGTGAAGTGTGTGTACCTACTGTACTGACCCAACTAACTAAAAACTAAAAATAAAAATCTTTTTACAGTTTTTCAAATTTTTAAATTTAACCCCAAGACAAACTAAGAAAACAACTAAAACTAAGACCATACAACATCACTTCACCTGAAACCATGAGAGTTTCCCCACTTTATAGTTAAAACTTACTTTGTCCCCAAAAGGAAATTTAAGAGTAGAGATAGAGATACTCCCCGAGGATTCTAAGCCTA